>NC_142069.1:31587320-31887320 GCF_059756535.1 Pantherophis guttatus
GTTATGTTACCTAGTTTGGATAATGAAACATCTGCAGGAAAACAACCAAGCTTAGAGAGTACCAAGGTCCCCACAATTAAGTTAAAACAATAGAATATGGGATTTAAAATATTTACATTTTTATATTTTTTATCATCAATGGATAATCTTGAGATGCAAGGGGCATATCTGTTTGTATTATTGAACAGGTATGTTGAAGAAACTATCTGGGAATTTCTTTTGAAATAGCAATATATTGACTATAAAATGCCTGGAAGTGTTCAGGCTTTGCAGCCATATCTAATTCCTAATTTAAAACCTTCTACATGTGCAAAAATGTACCTACATTAGGTCACTTTAGAGTTTGGAGTCAATGAATGGGAGGGGGGGTGCTAAGATGGCTTTGAATATTATATTAAATTTGTAAAGTGAATAACTAATACTCGTCCTTACATCCTCCTCCAAATGGTGTTCAATGCTTTACAACATTACTATATCAAAAGTCAAATAAACAATTGTTGCCAACTGAGAGAAGTTAAAAATGTTACCAATAAACATTACTCTGTGAAATTAATTAAAAATCCTAATATTTTTAATAAATCCTAATAAAAATCAAAACTCTGCTTTGAGTTGACAATGAAAATATAGAAGTGGTCTGACTTTTAGGATCAACCATCAAAAATAAATAAGGAACAAGCAGTCAGGAAATGAGCTGCAAACTAGCACGTGAAAGAGCAGCCAAGAGCAAGAGCAACCTTAACCCCTTGAAAAGATATTCAGATGCCATGATATATCTGTCCCTATAAAGTTCAAAATAATGTGAACAATGGACTTTGAAGAAGACAGATAGGAAGAATATTGACCTTTTTGAACTTTGTTTGAGAAGACTCCTGAGAACACCTTGGACAGCCAAGAAAACAAACAAATGGATCATTGAATAAATCAACCAAGAGTTCTCACTCAAGGTACACATAGCAGGGTCAAATATGTTTATTTTGGAGACATTATGCAAAGTTCTAGCTCTCTGGAGAAGGCTCTAATGCTGGGACAGATGGAAGGAAAAAAGAGGACCAAAGGTGGATGGACTCAGTTATGGTGGTGATGAGAGCACTATTGAAAGATCTCAAAGTCCAAGGTAGGGACAGACCATCATGGAGAAAATCTGCTTATCTGGTCACCAAGGATCAATACTGAATTATGTCAAAGAAAACAGGACTCTTATGGTTTCCTCCCTTAAAAATAAGATTTAAGAGTTATTCTATATACCATCTATACCCGGGATGGCGAACTTATGGCACGCATGCCACAGGTGGCACACATAGCCATATCAGTGGGCATGTCAGCTCAGCTCTGGCACGCATGTGCACGCCGGCCAGCTGATTTTTGGGTCTTCTGGGCGCACCAGAAGTAGGGAAACAGGCTGTTTCCTGCCTCCGGAGGGCCTGGTGGGGGTGGGGAAGGCCCGTTTTCCTCTTTATGCATCTGGGAAGGGCGAAAACAGCCTTTCCCACTCCCTCGGAGGCCCTCCAGAGGCCTGAAAGGGCCCATTTCCCAACTCCTGGTGGGACAGGAAGTGATGTTTTTTGCTGTCCCCAGCCTCCAGAGACTCCTAAAAGAGGCTCTGGAGGCTGAGGACAGCAAAAAACATCACTTCCTGTCCCACCAGGAGTTGGGAAATGGGCCCTTTCAGGCCTCCAAGGGAGTGGGAAAGGCTGTTTTCGCCCTTCCCAGATACATAAAGAGGATCTGGAGCCAGGTAAGAAAGAAAAATAGGCCTACTGGGCCATCGCATGCCAGAAGCGGAGGGGGGGTAGTTTGCGTGCATATGCACAGGGCAGGGTACATAGAATTATGGGTGTGGGCACGCACGCTCATGAACCTCCCCCGCCTTCCCTCTCCTGGCACGCGATGGCAAAAAGGTTAGGATCTATACAGACAATGTCATTAATCCCTGTCCTACCCAAAATAAAAGCAGAATTAAAGACAATGATATATATAAATATTATATGGTATGATTGAAATTATCATTTAACTAAGATGTTAGTTCATCCACTACACAAGGAATTCACAACTACATAGTCCTAAAACCATTCCTTGAAAAGTTATGGTAGTATCCTACTATTATTATTAAGTCCTTCCTCAAGTCATAGGTGCTCAAGTAGTTTCACAACTTTCACTACTATTCACAAGCTAATAGAGGAGCAGAAAATTAGAAAACTGCCAAAATGAATCCTAGCTCTGAAAGATCTGTTTTTAGGCTTCCCACTACATCAGCAATACTCAAGAACTGACTTTTTTTAAAAAAAAAATCATCTGTAATGTAGCTGAAAGTGGTTCTACATCTGTACTGCAAAAATTCAGATGACCACAAAATCTCAGCAGTTTTCTATACCTGCGTGTTGCCATGGTACTCCAGATTTTGGTAATTTACAAGTTTGTGGTATGGTAGCTCATTTTTGTTACTGAAAGGAATTCTTAGCTGGAGACTAATAAAACAAAAAATCTAACTAGAGATAGTTCTCACTTACCAACCATTCAGTGATCATTTGAAATTACAAAGGTGCTGAGAAATGAGACTTACAGCTGGTCCTCAAAGTTGCAGCTGTAGTAGCATCCCCAGAATCACATGACTGGGATTCAGATACTTGACAACCAGCATAAATTTATGACAGTTACAGCATCTGTAATTGCTGTTTGCAACCTACACAGGCTTCTGACCAGCAAAGTTAAGGGAGAAGCCAGCAGGAAGTTGCAAGTTGTGCATTTGTGATATGCTTAACAACCACTGGTGACTTACTTAACAACCACAGCCAGAATTGACAGTTACATGACATTGCACTTAACAAGTGTGCCATTTATAAAACAAAGTTTTAAGTCTCTATTGTGATCAATAAATGAGGACTATCTTTATACAAATATGATATTATAAAATAAATATCATAAGGGCTAAGTAACCAAAGCATTATTTTAAAATGTATATAGAATGAAAGCCGACTTTCTAATATATTTTAAAAGCATGACAGTTTTGGAAAACTAAAAAGCAAGACTGGGAGCCAAAAACCTATAATTAAACATGGAAATGAGAAACTCACCTGGTCTGGGGGCGGGATCACCACTCAAACCAACTGCCTCTACAATGCTTGGTGTTAAAAAGTGGAGATTTCGTAAGTTAGCTACATTAGGCCCACAGTACTGCTGAGTTGCTGGAGAGGCTTTCAGGGTATTTGTCATAGGGGTTCCTAGAGGATCAAAGGTTTGAAAGGTGGGAGATTTATAAATGGTCTCAACAGAGGCCCTGGTGTGACAACAAGCCAAATCAGACTTGGGGACTTGCTGTTTGTTAATAGTGACAAATTCCTCTGGACTGGATGACCAAAGATCAAGCAAAGTTGTGGCAACTTGATGACTATTTAAGCTTGATGGCCTCTTTGGAGAAGATTTCAGCATAACTCTGGAAACAACCGAATTATTCGATTTTCTGCCTGAATCCCACTTTTGCAAAGGGAGCGGTTTTCTTTCTGATGGATTCAAAACAGTACCTGGAATTAGAAGTTAGTGGTTAATCATTTTAATTATCTAGGTTTCCCTTACTGCCAAGTTATACAGTGACTTAAAATAAAGCTTGATAATAATAACAAAAATAATAGAAAACAAAATAAAAGTTCATGCATGCTACAGATAAAAGAAAGTGCCTATGTTTCTTTGTGCAGTGCAAGGTTTTTAAGTACCTAGAAATCTTTATAATGATGACTAAGTCACTAAATTTATAGTGATATTAGATGAAATAGTCAGATTGCAACAACTTCTTCACACATACTGTATAAACACAGTATACAAATGGAAAACATAAGAAACTAATGTAAACCCAATATTTTATAAAATTGCAGTCAAACTAATTTGGATTTTTGGACAGAACAATTGTGCAAATTTGAAGGCATGTTTAAAGAAAGACAGAAACCAGTGTCTTTAAAGTCTATAATAAATTAATCAATTTGCTATTTCAGAGATAAAAGGGCATATACCAATCATTAAGTTGTCTATATGATCTGAATGATTTTATCACTCTTGTTAGCTTTCTATTATTATTTTATTGAAATCATAAGGAGTGTCAATCCTGTTACATCATTGGCAAACCCCCATATAAACAGAAGACTGGCAACTTATAGGAAAAGGTGAATATACCATAAAATCTTCATTCTAGGAACAGAAAACCCCCGGTGTAGATTCAAAATATTTGACTTGTTCACAGATGCATGCATTATTCTACCACAGAAAAAATATCAAGGGTAGGATACTATTATACTGTCAGGGTTTTTCATTCAAAAAAAATCTTTTTCTAAACTCAAGGAGAATAAGCATATCTTTCTTATGGTTTGTGGGATGCTGGCCCAGGAACTAAAAGACTGCAGACTTTATCTATAAAAAATTCTTGACACACTGGTCCATTATTTAAGAAATCAAAATGTTGATAGAATAGCTTTATTATAGATTCCAAAAGCTACAAAATACCTCAGGCAATTTAATGGAATTCTTTTTCACTTTGTCTACCACGTTAATATTGGAATTACATTTTTAAAATCTTACAATTCACCAGATTTAGCATATGAGATGGGATTAACTCTCATATCTCTCTCTCTTCTCTTCCCCCCCCCTCATGTGTGTGTGTGTGTTTATAATATAATTTTCTGGCTCCAAAGTGTTATACTTGGACTCTCAGTCAATATATTGTCAACTACATTGCTTCTCAAATGATAATTATCCAACCTTCAATGAATCTTTTAAAAAGTTTTTAAGACTTGGAAAAAGTCAATTAATTTTTTTAATTTTTATCTCTTTCCATATACAGTACATAAATAAATATATCCCATTGACAAAAGTTAAATAGATAATTCTCTATTACAATAAATTATGTCCTATAATCATTCCCAGTGATTTACTGTAAATTTTTGCCATTTTAAAATTAATTTGACCTGGAGGTACCTTGTTATTTTAAGACTAGCTTCATGTGATGCCTTATAACCAATCACTGAAACTACACTTTATATCTGTCATTGTGAGCTGTAATAATACTGTATTCAAATCTTTCTTGCTTAAATCGTACACTGATTTAGTGAATATAATATAGCTTTAAAGACTATCTATCCTATTTAAATGCTAATCATCTAGGAGAGGTTTTCTTCCCAGAAATCAGTAGATCAGTTTTAGTCAAAAACCTATTACAGGGTACAAATTTCAGACAGAAAAAGAATCCTCAGAAGTGATAAGCATCACCCTCCCCAGGTAAGCCAGACAGGAAGTAGACCAGATGAGTTAATTGTACTTTATTGTAAGGCTACATTAACAGAATCTTGCAAGTCTGAAAGTACAAATCTCCCACAATTTTTTTTACAGCATAATAAGTTAGAAAGGACTATTTATTTCTCTGCCTGTTATGCAGCTGCCCACCCGCCCGCCCTCCCTCTCTCTCTCTCTCCCTCCCTCCCTCCCTCTCCCTCTCCCTCTCTCCCTCTCTCTCTCTCTCTCACTCACACACACACACACACACACACAATACTTTTATCCACTAGGCAGCACCTTTTTCTCTGTCTCTCAAGGTCATTCCCATGTACATTGGGACATAATGTAAAGTCATTACATTAGGAAATATGATATGTGAGAAGACTTTATTTACAGTACAAGATCAAATCACAGAATTAAAAAATAACACGCACCATTAATATAGATACAAGTATATGCACAAACCTACTCAGATATATTTAAAAGGGAAAAACCCTATAAAGTTAACATTGCATAGATGTTTCAATAGTTTCAATAAGTGTTGTGATCCACCAGCAGACTGCGGAGCTAGCAGCGGAGTCAGACAGCAATGAGGCTGAGGAAGAACCTGGGCCAGTCCTGGAGGCTGGGGAAGGCCCGGATGAAAGCTCTGCGTAAGAGGCAGAGATGGGGCCAGGGCCACTGGGGAGTGATGCACGGACTTCAGAGCCTCCAGAGGCTGACACTAGAGAGGCAGAGGAACAGGGGGACCCTGTTCCTAGTGCATATATGAGAAGAGCTGCCAGAAGGCAGGAGCAGCTAAAGCAGAGAGGACAACTCTGGTGTCCTCTGGAGATGATTGGCCCCGCCCATAAGGCTTAAAAGACCAGCAACGGCTCTTGGCCTCTTTGCCAGAAAACAACTGTTGAGAGATTTGCTTTGTGTTTGGATGTATTTCTTTCTTGTCAGCGTCTTCTGTTCCTGAACTGTTGCCAAGAAAAGCCTTTGGCAGTTTGCCTAATTATCCCAAGGTCAGAGATAAACTGAAGAATGGTGTTTTGAGGATTTTGCTTTCATTTAATTTGGAATATGCTGAGAATGAGTTTTTACTTCAGACATGTTAATCGATGGAGGCTTAGCTCCTATTGCTTCCTCCCCTATCGCACACTGCTTGGGCTGCCCATCCAGTGCAAAAAACAGCCCTCCCAGATCTGGACACATATGAAGGAGCACAATCACAGGTTCAATTTTCAAGAGGCTAAAGTTGTTGCCCATGATGCAACTAAAGGGGGACGCCTATTGAAAGAAGCCTGTTTTTCCAACAATAACGCCATCAATAGACACATCAACGTGCTACTGGCTTACCAAGCAGTGAGGCATCGGAAAAGATCCTGCAGGATGAGCAGAGACCAATTTCTATCGGGGAGTAGAGATCGACGGCACCACCACCACCACCCCTTTGGGCATGTAGACTTGTCCTGTGGAGGCATAGACAGCCCAGGCCAAAAGCTGAGGAGCCCAGCAGAGCAGGGTTCTCTCCTCTCCTCTCCTCTCTCTCTCTCTCTCTCTATCTATCTATCTATCTATAGATATAGATATAGATATAGATATAGATATAGATATAGATATAGATATAGATATAGATATAGATATTTAAAATCTTGAGTTGAAACCTTACCGTACAAGTGAAATTATTTCACACATAATCCAACAAATACCTAGAATAATCCTCACAGTAGCCCTGCATGTATTTGTGAGCTTTCTTTTTCCAGAAAACAATTGTGACACAACTTTATTAAGGCTTCTGTATATTATTAACCTTTCTCTATATGAAATTCACACTCTATGTCTGGCTTAAACTGTACGCAATTTAAAGGGGAAAAAACAGTAGAAAAATGTGAGATAGACAGCATCACCACCAGATGGATTTGTAACTGGTTGACAAATCACACTCAACTTGTAATCCTTAATGGAACTACATCTACATGGAAGGAAGGAAGCAGTGAAGTGCCATAAAGTTCTGTTTTAGGCCAAGTACCCTTTAATATCTTCATAAACAATTTAGATGAGGGAATAGAAGGAAAACTCATCATACTTGCAGATGAACCCCAAACTAAAAATGATAGCCAACGCCCCAGAAGATAGGCTCAAAATCCAGATAGATCTCAATAGATTTGAACACTGGGTTCTATCTAACAAAATGAAATTCAAATGTAGAAAAAAGTAAGGTTTTACACTTAGGCAAGAAAAGGTGGAACTTGGCTCAATAGCAATACAGACAAGGTGAAACATGGCTCAACAGCAGTAACCGCAAGAGGGATCTTGGAGTCCTAATGAACAATCACTTAAATATGACCCAGCAATGTGCTGCAGCTGTCAAAAAAGTCAACACAGTCCTAAGCTGTATTTAACAGGGGAATAAAATCAAGATCACGAGAAGTGATACTACTGTTTTATAATGCCTTGGTAAGACCGCACTTGGAATATTGCATCCAATTTTGGTCACCACAAAATAAAAAAGATGTTGAGACTACGGAAAGAGTGCAGAAAAGAACAATAAAGATGATTGAGGAGTGTGGGTGTGTGAAGGCTAAAACATATGAAGAATGCTTGCAGGAATTCAGAACTAGCTTTGTACATGGAAATGAATATAGCAGCATGGATTTTTTTTTACTCCTCATTAGAGAGACTGTAGGTATGTAGATGTAGAAAACACCATTCACTAAGTTTACAAATTTTTATCATTACTTTTCTCATTTAACATTTTCCATATGCTGCATAATACTGCTTCGTTCTAGAAAAGAACTATACTGATATTACACACCGTATTTTTCAGAGTATAAGACACACTGGAGTATAAGACGTAGCTTAGGTTTTGGGGAGGAAAATAGAGGGGGGGAAATCACTGACCAGGTACTCATCTGGCTAGCGTCCTTAGTCTGGTCAGCTTCAGCACATTAGTTTGCTGGTTTTTTATCCCCTACTTGGGGATAAAAGCTTCTAAAGCACAGCTGAGAGGAAGCAGCAATGAGAAAAGCAGGCAAAGCATTGGTTGTGGGGGAGATCACTTCACTCGGCTAGCACCTAGTTAGGGCTGAAAGAAAGCTTCTAAAGAACAGCTGACAGTCGGAGAAAAACATGGAGATCGCTTCACTCGCTAACACCTCGTTAGGGCTGAAAAAAGGCTCCAAAAAAATCTACATTCGGAGTATAAGATGCACCCAAATATTCAACCTCGTTGGGGGGAGGGAAGGTGCATCTTATACTCCAAAAAATACGGTAATTTTTCTCTAAAATGTGTACTAAATTCTCCACTAGAAACTCTTGTACTAGCCAAAGATGCAAAGATACCTTTGCAAATGTGGGAATAAGCAAAGCTCAGCTAAAAATTCAATTTTCAATATAAATTGGCTTAATTTTGAGTAGATCTGGTCCTAAAATAACTCAATATTAATTTAGACTACAAATTTGTATGTGATTATTATTTTGACAAGATAACTACTGAAAAATATGCCTATTACTTTTCAACTGTATGTTGCTTGAATATTTACTATTGTATTCATGGCAGTGAAGAGATGAACATTTGGTTCCCAGTTCCCAGTTCCCAGTTCATGTTCAGAATGATGAATTTATGCTCTATTTCACATTAATTTCTGTATATCTATTTCCATCATGTACGTATTTTTATGGGCAGTTCAGATCTATGGTCAAATGTCCTTTATCTCCTAGGACATAAGATCTGATATGAAAATAAAATTATCTCTTTTGAATTCACCCTCTCAACAGTTTATTTCCCTATTAATAACTTCACACAGCTGAAGTACCGTAGTTTTTGTTGTTGTTTCTATGGCAACCATTTCTGAAAGCACAGAATGTGCCAAGCAAAGCTAATGTTCATCAGAACATTTTCATGCATTAAATTCCATTAGTCATTTGTGTATGCTGTAAATAAACAGTCTATTGCTAGCCTTCGGATGAGTACAACAAGAATCCTCAGATTCAGATATAAATATTCCTATCCCTGAGTGACTGTAGAACCTCAAAGCCAAATATATAACAGTAAAAGCATTTTTATCTAACACAGTTTTAACCTACCATATCTTTCTGTGTAGTTATGTGTGAAGATTGGATCAGGGAAAAACAGATTCAAGTTTCCATGCAATCATGGAATTCACTTGCTATTTCTCTCAACAAAACCTATCTCACTCGGTTGCAGCTGAGAGACTAACCTGAGGAGTGACTTCATGAAAGCTTCTCAGGAAAAAAATGGGAGATACATGTAATGCAATAATAAATCATTTACTCCAGTGGTGAAATCCAGATTTTTTTACTACCGGTTCTGTGGGCATGGCTTGGTGGGCATGGGAGGGGAAGGATACTACAAAATCCCCACTCCTGGGGGAAGGAGATTGCAAAATCTCCATTCCCACCCCACTCTGGGGCCAGCCAGAGGTGGTATTTTCCGGTTCTCCGAACTGCTCAAAATTTCTGCTACCGGTTCTCCAGAACCTGTCAGAACCTGCTGGATTTCACCCCTGAATTACTCCCAATGTCTTGTTTACTACTGAATATGTGATTTAGTACAAACTTAGTTTATTTTCTACATACCTGTATTCCAGGAATTATTAGCAGGTGCCTTTGTACCTTTTGCCAATTCCTCTTTACAGACAGTAACTGGAAATGTTGACTCCACAGCCGCAAGGCAGGATTCATCCTCGCTGAAAGTGATCAAGTCCTTATACAAAAGAAAACTGGTAATTAGTCTAGCAAGAGTTAGAAAGCAGTTTGGAAGAATGTACAAAGGAGAAAATATTTTGCGGCATTCAACCAAATGGACAGAAAATTAAAAACTGTACTATTGTATGAATCAATATTAGGGTTTCATACAGAGATCTATTTCAGCTTTCCTACATGATACCTTATTTCAGACATAAATATTCCTATCCATGAAAGATATTGTTTATTGAAAAAATAGGTCCACAGATGTGAAATATATGTTTGGAACACATTTTATTCATTGATAGGTACCCTTCAAGCAACCTAATCGTAACTCTAATCCTAAACCTTCAGGCAAAAAGTGGCTTCCAAATGAAACATAATCTGAAACAAATAGGAGGTTTCTAAGTTTTTTCTTACATTTGGTTATTTCAGAAATGCAACAGCCTCTCCTCTGAAATTTGGATGTCCTGACCTGGTGGGAACCCATAATTATTCACATTAATTGAACAGCCATGTACATTTTCTAAATAAATATATTTTAAAGTAACTAAACTACAAATTTCCTGCTTGAGAATGTTTCTCTTAGATTGCCTCCCTTTCTAAATAAAATGTTTAATTTTGCTCAGATTTAATTAAAAAAATAAACATTGGCTATTTACAAATCCTAGTTTCTTATCAACTGATAGCTGTATATTTAAAATATTTTTAGAATATTCTTACCTTGATTTCATTTTAAAATTCCTTTTTTAAATACTGAACTGAACTATAGAGAAAAATATTTCTAATGATTTCTTATCTAGATATTACAGCCAGTTGCTAGATCATTTCAGTTTCCCCAAGCATTTAAATAGACTGTTGACAAGTAATCATTTTATCATCTACCGTATATAAAGTTTGATTTTTATGTCCTTGCTGTTCCTTCTCTCAAGAGTAAAGCTGACAGAATAAATCTTATATTAGTTTCCTGAAGCAATTGTAAGTAGTTGAAGCATTCAGGCAATAGTCAATTAGATTTAGATCAGACTAATTTCATTCCTATGAGCTGAAACTAAAGATAGTCAATCTCACAGCCTCAAACACTCAGACTGCTCTCAGGTAATTCTGATTTGATCTACTATAGACCACTAGAATTTATGAGACACTATTGTGACACTATAATATAGTGTCTTAAGGTTGCAGAAAAAATGCTTTTAAAAGTAAAAAAAAAATTGGCCACGGCCACCCAGTCACATTACCCCCCAAGCCACGCCCACAGAACCCATTGTAACAAATTTTACATTTCACCACTGAATTTCTTGTATCTCAACCTTATCTGCAGCAAATTCTTTAGTAACTATTTATGCAATCTCGCATATGAAAACTGAAATCAATAGAATTTGGCATGAAATATTTTAGAACTATGCTGGAATGAGAAGCAGCAGTAAGAAAGCTTCATTTTTATTTTTTATTAAGTTTTATTTAATAAATTACATTTCATGTTAAACAGATAATACTGAAATTCACCATTCAAAAAAGGGATAGCACAACAAATCAAAAAATATATAATCTCTTTCAAAATAAATTTCCTTTTTCAAAGTAAGAAAACTTTCCTAACCAGTTCTCATCCTAATTTGTATAAAATTCCCACAGAATATATTGTGTTCCAGGATAATGTATGTCTTCTAAATATTTTAAGCTTGTTATATTAATGGTGGTTTCTGCTGTTAATAAATTGCCCTCATGAGAAAGTTATATACAGGTCAGGACAGATAAAACATGGTGAAACAGACTGGCTCCCGGTTGGCAAAGGAGATGAGGTGGCATACTCTCCCCTTATTTATTCAATCTATATGCTGAATATATATTAAGAAAACCTGGACTGGAAGAAGATAAGCATAGTTTTATATTCTGAGAAGAAAGTAATAACCTATCCTATGCTAATTACACTACTCTGGTAGTTTAAAATGCAAAGTATCTGCAAATTCTAGTAAAAATAGTTAAGGAGTAAAGTGCAAAAATAGGACTAAAATTAAATATAAGGAAGACCAAACTAATGCCAACAGGTAAAACAACAACCCTTAACACTGGTATTGAAGATACTAAAGGCACAAATGACCAGCTCATATTATCCTACTATTCACATATTATCTGAAGACCCAACTGTTATGTAAATAGGTTTGTTATGTAAATAGGTTTGTTTGGCGGGAAGTTCGAATTAACTGACCTTCAGCTGATTGGCTGACCACTACAGCTGCAAGGTATATAAAGGGAGCTGGCTCCCTGGGTTAGTTGCTGGAGTCTCACTATACAATAAAGAGCTGTTGTCACGAACTACTCTGGCTTGCTGCGTCCTCATTCACCCAACTTAACATTGGCAACGAAGGTGGGATTTTGAGGCCAGAAGCAGAGGAGAGCTGAAGCCACACTCAAGAGAAAAGAGCTGAAGCCACGTTCAGAGAGGGGACCGGAGGCCGCATCCTGAATCCAGCCAGGCAAGCGAGCGGAGCACAGGAGAATCCCGAAACGATGTCTGCCTACACCCCGCCAGCGCCTTTCGACCCCAAAGAAGAGAAGTGGGGATCCTACATGTCCCGGTTTGAGTGCTTTATGGTGGCAAACGACATGCAAGGGCTACCGGATGTTCGGAAGAAAGCCCTGTTCCTTAGTCACTGCGGGCCAAGGGTTTTCGACACAGCAGAAGCATTGTCGGAGCTGAATTCGGTCCACAACATTTCCTGGTCGACGCTGCAGACCCTGCTGAAAGACCACTATGCACCAACGCCATCAAAGTACGTCCAGCACTACGACTTCCAGCAACGGCTCCAGCAGGAGGGCAAATCGATCAGCGAGTACGTCGCTGCCCTGCGTAAGGCCGCAACCCAGTGTGAGTACCGAGACCTAGATGAGATGCTCCTAGAGCAACTAATTTGCGGAGTGAGAGATAGCCCGCTTCAGAGAAGGCTGCTCGCGAGGTCAAACCTGACCCTACACATCGCCCTAGACGAGGCAAGAGCGCAGGAATCGTCAGTAAAGGCTGCAGAGAAGCTAAAGAGCTCCCACCTAACCAGAACAACGCAGAAGATGGCGCCAGTGCACCGAGAGGCCGTAAGCACCGCGAGCGAGGGGGAGTCTGAAGAAGAGGTCTACCGCACAGAGCAGTCCTGCACAGCCCAGAGGGAGCCCAGAGACGGATGCACCAGCTGCGGAGGGTCCCACTCACGACAAAATTGTAAGTTCAGGGATGCCGTTTGCCGCTCCTGTGAGAAGAGGGGCCACATCGCTCGGTCTGCAGATCCAAGACACACCAGAGCTACAGACCACGTGGCCAAACCATCCAATCCAAGCCAGCGCCACACCGAAGGCCCAACAAAGATGGCGGCAGCCGGAAGGGCACGAAATTTGAAGACGCTGGGGCCTACACCATACGCATCACACAGACCTGCACCTTGCCCGGAGAGAAGACCTACACCACGGTCGAAATCGAGGGACGGGAGTGCCAGATGGAGATCGACACGGGATCGCCGATATCCATCATGTCTTGGGAGAACCTAAAGAGAGTCATCCCCAGCGCACACAAGCGACAGCTCCAGCCGCAGCAACGCAGACTGAAGGATTACCAGGGGAACCGCATACCTGTCAAAGGCAGAGGCGAGTTCCAAGTACAGTACGGGGAGTTTACCAAGAAACTGCCCCTCACCATCGTCAGCGACAACCTCCCTAGCCTCCTGGGCATGGACTGGTTTAGAGCCCTAGGCATGGGATTCACCGGAGTCAGGAACGTTCGAAGCACCCTGAAGGAAGACCTGATGCAAGAGTTCCAGGACGTGTTCGACGAAAGTATGTGGGGACCCCGATTTCGTTTAATCTCAACCCCAATATTGCACCCATCCGTTTAAAGCCTAGGCGGGTACCGTTCGCCCTGAAGCCCAAAATTGACATTGAACTGGACAAATTAATCAAACAAGGGGTGCTCGTTCCAGTCGACCACGCCAAATGGGAGACCCCAATTGTGACACTGGTCAAGCCGGACGGATCAGTGCGCATATGCGCTGATTATAAATGCACAATTAATAAGGCCCTGCAGCAGAGCGCCTATCCAGTGCCCATCGTTCACCATTTGTTGCATTCCCTGGGCCCCGGCAAGATCTTCGCAAAACTCGATCTTGCGCAGGCATACCAGCAACTGCCGGTAGATGGCGCTACCGCAGAGGCACAGACTATCGTAACCCACAGAGGGGCCTTCAAGTGCACCCGCTTGCAATTCAGAGTAAGCGTAGCCCCCGACTTTTCCAAAGTACCATGGAGCGGCTGCTACAGGGAATCCCCGGGGTGGTGCCCTATTTTGATGACGTGCTCATTACCGCCGACAATGAGCAGCAGCTAAGAGAAAGGCTGAGGGAGGTCCTAAGGAAATTCAGGGACGCAGGACTCAGAGTAAAACGAAACAAATGCATGATCGCAGTCCCCTCAGTCGAATTCCTAGGATACAGGGTAGATGGCACCGGCATACACCCCACAGAGAGCAAGATCAGGGCAATCAAAGAAGCACCCACCCCCAAAGACAAGGCAGAGTTACAGGCCTTCCTGGGGCTATTAAACTTTTACGCCATTTTCCTTAAAGACGAGGCAACAGTGGCAGAACCCCTACATAGACTGTTAACCAAGAAAGCCATTTGGCAATGGGGGAAGGCTGAAGACAGGGCATTCGCCGGCATTAAAAAACTGCTATCAGCTGTAAGTTTTTTAATACAGTACAATGCAACGCTTCCCCTTGTTCTAGCATGTGACGCGTCCCCGTTCGGGGTGGGAGCCGTCCTGAGCCATAGACTCCCGAATGGCCTAGAAGCGCCCATCGCATACTACTCCCGAACTCTATCAAGCGCCAAGCGAAATTATAGCCAGCTCGACAAGGAGGCCCTCGCCGCCGTTTCGGGAGTAAAGAAATTCCACGAGTACTTGTTCGGGAGGGACTTTGAACTAATCACCGACCATCGACCACTCCTGGGTCTCCTCGCGGGAGATCAACCAACCCCGGCAGCCCTATCGTCCAGGATGACATGCTGGGCCATCTTCCTCGCAGCATACTCCTATCGCCTGGTACATCGACCAGGGGCGGACATGGGCAACGCGGACGCACTCAGCCGATGCCCACTACCCGACAGCCTAGAAGACCCCACACCCGGCATCCCTATCCTGCTGATAGACGTTTTGGACTCTGGGCCCATAACATCAGCCGAGGTTGCGAGAGCCTCAACCAAAGACCACGTGATCCGGACAGTCGCAAGTTGGGTTATGAGGGGGTGGCCGGAAAAGATTGGGAGCGGGGAGTTTAAACCATTCGCGGGAAAATGGGACGAATTGACAATGCAAGGGGGTTGTTTGCTATGGGGCGATCGGGTTGTTATTCCTTCACGTTTACGGAAAAAAGTCTTAACATTGTTGCATGAGGGGCATCCTGGGATTGTAAGAATGAAGGGGCTAGCCAGGAGCTATGTCTGGTGGCCCAGCATGGATACAGACATTACCGAGTGGGTGGGGAGATGCCAGCCCTGCCAAGAGTCCAGATCAGATCCACCAACGGCACCCGTGAGGGAGTGGGAAAGGCCCCAGGGACCCTGGTCCAGGATACACATTGACTTTGCAGGCCCTTTTCACGGACAGACCTTCATGGTCGTTGTAGATGCATTCTCCAAATGGTTGGAGATCAAGTTAATGAAGGTCACTACCACCGACGCAACCATCAGGGAGCTAAGACAGTTATTCGCCACCCATGGGTTACTGGACATCCTAGTGTCAGATAACGGGCCACAATTCACCGCAACACAGTTTGAGGGTTACTTAGCGGGACTTGGGATCAGACATGTCCTTTCGGCCCCATTTCATCCGGCTAGTAACGGACAGGCTGAGAGATTTGTGAGGTCAGCAAAGGAGGCCCTTTCACGTTTAAGCCCTGGAGACTGGCAGGAAAGGATAGACAAGTTCCTAATAGCTCAGCACTCCACACCCTGTACAGCCACGGGCCGAAGTCCGGCAGAACTATTAATGGGGTGGAAACTCCGAGGAATACTAGATAGGCTCAACCCCAATTACTCCCCAGAGGTCTTCAAGGGGAGGGAGAGGAAGCTTAGAGAGTTCACCATAGGAACGCCGGTCCACGCCAGAAACTACGGACAGGGCCCACTCTGGGAGGCCGGGACCATTGTAGAAATCACGGGGCCCAAATCATACAGGGTAGACATGGGGGACGGGAGAGTTTGGCGCAGACACATCGACCAACTGAGAAAACGAGTAACCGCAGACACCGAAGACAGATTCGACGAACCAACCCCTGACCATGACTACCAACCAGAAACACAAACTACAAGCCCGGGTAGAGCGGAGGACTTAGCTCAGGATTCTGGTATCCAGCGCCGCCCCATCGAGGTAGTCCAGGCTGCCGGAGAAGTCGCCGCCCACAAGGAAGTTCCGGAGGCCTCATTGGCGGAGCAGGGAGAAACAGAGGGTCCCTCCGACCTGCTCGACGCCGCCCCTCTGACTGAACTGCGCAGGTCAACTAGGACTCGCACACGCCCTACTCACCTGAGAGACTTTGTATGTAAATAACACCCCAAGTGACTTCTGGAAGGGGAGGAGTGTTATGTAAATAGGTTTGTTATGTAAATAGGTTTGTTTGGCGGGCAGTTCGAATTAACTGACCTTCAGCTGATTGGCTGACCACTACAGCTGCAAGGTATATAAAGGGAGCTGGCTCCCTGGGTTAGTTGCTGGAGTCTCACTATACAATAAAGAGCTGTTGTCAGGAACTACTCTGGCTTGCTGCGTCCTCATTCACCCAACTTAACACCAACTCTCTGGAAAAGGCTCTAATGCTGGGAAAGGTGGAAGGAAATAAAAGAAGAAGACAAGTGTACCATTGGGAGACTTGAAAGATTAGATTAGGAATAGAATGTCACGGAGAAAATCTGTGTGATTGCTGAGAGTCAAAAATGGCTATATGACACATAATCAAATCAAATCAAGAGCTATTATTTCACATTACTAATAATTGAAAAGCACACAGTGCATTTCATAGCTCTCAACAAAAAAAAATCTTAAATGCTCCCTATTTGTATTTTTAAGGAGGTGCTCTCTATTGTAACCTAACTTCAACTAGTACAGACCAGCTGAATGAAGGATTTTCATCAAATCTGAAGACTATTATTATGATCATTTTTTCTTAAGAAATACTTTACGTATAAAGAAGTAAAACAAGAGTAGATGTACAAGAAATCTATCACAAAAGTTATACGCCCCCAAAACATACACTTTAGCCATTTGGAAATCTGTTACAAAGATACATGCATGCATGCATGCATGCATGCATACATACATACATACCAGTGGTGGGTTGCCCCCGGTTCGCACCGGTTCTATAGAACCAGTAGTAAAACCAGTGGGAGGCTCCGCCCACCAACCCTGATGTCACCGTGCGGCCCTGTTGCGAACCGGTAGTAAAGGTAAGTAGAACCCACCCCCGATACATACATACATACTTGTCTGTATATGTATTTATGTATGCATTTTAACATGTACATGAAAGATACCTGAAACAAATTGATTTGCTTCTGTAGTCAAAAATGGTATTTATTGTCAATCATTTATAAGTGTGACACATTTAACGTTACCTATGTTTCATTAAAAAAAACCTCACATCCTCAAATGTTGCACAACTGAGATATTTAAAACTCTTTTTACTCTTTGTAAGAAAAATCAGAAGTTACAAAAGTTGGTATGAAGACCATAGCGCAAACTGTTTAACAAACTGTTTCAAACAGTGCTTGAAACAGTTTTCTGAAGTAGAAAAACAACAGGTGTTAAAAGCAGCACTCAGTCTGGTACAGAAAACACTTTAACCACACATATAGTTATGGGGAAACTGAATTCAGCTCTTTGTAAACCACAGCTTTTGAAGCAATCCTAGAGGTATAAATAAAGAGAAGGGGGAGAAACAGCCACCTTGGGACCTGCAGCATAGGAGGCCTGCTACAAAGCAGCTCCCTTGCCATCTGCCCTACACATTCAACAAATCTGATTGCACAGGTAGGAACAGAGATCTGGGCTATAAACATCTAGATGATTATTCTGTAATAGCAAAGAGAATCTCCTATACTTTTTTGCAGCTATCATGCAGTTTTGCAACTCAGGCATGGTAGTCAGAGCGTAGATCCCCAATAAGAATTTGTAAGAAGAAGAATATGGAAGGAAGCAGGGGGAAGAGACAGAGGGAGAGGGAAGGGAGATGTTGCCGCCACTGCTGTTCTATACGTTCCCCTGTTTTGTTCCCAAACCAGTTATTTCCTCAGCAGCAATACCATACACTGGAAGCAGAGTCCTCAGGGGCATATCCTATCAGAAAAACTCTTTAACTCTTTGCTGCCATCTAGTAATAACCTATATTTTAGTGCATTATTTTGGGGAGATCTTTCTGAGAAGAGAAACTGTGAGTGTTGTATGCACATATAGTTGTACTTTGAATGGGAGAGTGAGAAGAAGCCTTCCCCTCCCTAGAAGAGGGAGAGACTGTTGGTGACTGAGGCAGTGAAAGGACACCTTGATGGGCCTAGTCTTCTGCTGCTGCAGTGTGAAAGAAGTGGCCAAGTAATCCTCCTTTTCCCACTTTCTCCTACCTTAAAAGCCATAGCCTTAGTTAGGGCAGAGAGGGGTGCTGAGTGATTTGTCTTGGAACCCAAAGAGATGCATCACCTACAGAGCAATGCAAAATAATTTTGGTTTGCCTTTAGTATATATTAATCAAGTTCACCCATCACAAATTCAACAGTTTGTTGTTAGGGAATTTAAACTCAATGAAACACCTAAAATTTATAAAGTGCATTATCAAACTGGAGTAGAGGGAGAACCTACCCTTTTTGCTTAAAACTAAACTAGAAGAAGTCAATATTAGTTTTTATGTAATAATTCCAGCTTGACATATGGATGCTGGTATAAAGTTAAGGTGATAAAGTTATATTTTTAACCACTGTAATTTGTTAAAAACCAAAAGTCTCAACTAATACAATGGGTTTTCAATCCAAATGTCAATTGATGTGGTTCTTATAATCTGTCTCACATGTAACCTAAATCCGCATAACCAACCTGTCTTCCCCCCCATTTGCCCCTCAGTTTCATCCCAATTTAAATCTTACATCAGTCTAGTGACTTTGTGCATCTGAGGAAGGGAGCTGCAATTCACAAAAGTGTATGCCTTTTAATAAAATGTGTTAGTTAAAAGTGCTGCTACAAGATTTATTTTTTGCCTCATAGAATAACAGGATTCTCCTCTTCCTGAGAATGAGAAAGCATTTCTTTTTTTAACTACATTGTCAATTTGGGATACATCAAATCTTGTAAAGGACTTTTCAAAACAGACAAAAGCAATAGGAAGGAGGATTTTTACTGTTAAATGTATTGACACCAGCTCTGAAATCCAAAAGTGAACTTGCTGATACAGTAGAGAGGATCTGAATCTGAAGAAATGCATCAAACCAATACTATAGTCAGAATGGTCAAGTCAATCAAGAAGAAGAAAAAAAAGCAAACTACAATTCCTTTAAAAAGACATGCAATAACTGTAATAGGAGATTTTAATGAGCCTGATATCTGTTGGAAGATACTCTGGTAAATATGGTCTTACTAGGAAATTCTGGGCTTGCTTGGTGACACTGTCTCCAGAAAAAATAGGGAGGCACCAGAAAATCATCTATTCTTGACTTAATACTACTTACGTAAATGGAAGCAATAAGAACAACAAGGAAAGGAGCCATGTAATGCTCAGAATCTTGGTTTTTGAAAAGTAAAAAGTGTGAGTAAATATGCAACTTAGATTCCGGAAACTGCATTTTAATAAACCCATAGCAGTGATAATTGAGGTGCCAGGACAGAAGAAGCTAATAGGAAAAGAAGCCTAAAACAAATGGGATTTTTTAAAAGGAGACACTAAAAGCACAAAGGCAAACCTCAGTGAGGATGACAGAAGCAGAAGCTAACACATCTGAACAAAAAGTTTTGAAAATAGAAAATGACATACTAATTTAAGACTTGGAAGTAGAACTAGAAATGTCAATGTTCTATTTTCAAGTTACAGTTTAAATGCTACCTGATAAAAACACATGGGCCAATAAAAAACTAACATTTGGGAAAGATTGGTGTTAAAAGTTAGGATGAACTGACTAGCTCAGAGCTGAAAACACAGCCTACCTAGATAAGCAACCTGCTTGGAGAAAAAGTACTTCTCTTTTGGTGGAACACGTGAGAATTGCCATTTCATTGAAGTACACATGCCTGTTGCTTTAAGCTTTATTTTCAAATATATAAATTTACTATTGTAAAATCACAGTAAACCTCCAATATGCTCTTCTACAAATGAAACATAGGATTGGGTAGTATTGCCCTAAAAATTCTTATTATTCATGGAAGCGAAATATTTGCAACATTGGGAGATTCATATCTTGTTTTACCATCAGAGGCCAAGTGGCTATTTTATGAGTTGCAGTGGAATTATCATGATTTAAGAAAGATATATGCAAATATTCCTGCCTACTCTCCTCAGATGGAACAGAGTATATTTCTTCTTTTAAATTTGCATTACTTCTCCATTCAAAATATTTCAGAGATATTGTCAGTTCAAAATACCATCTAATGATTTGTTCCCCTCTGTAATATTCTATGTGCTGCTGGTGGTAGATGCTCCTTTGCTTGAATGTTTTAAATGGAGGCTGGATAGATATTTCTTAGGAATGCTATAGTATGGCTTATTGCACTGGGCAAGTGCTTGAAGAGCTTCCAAAGTCCTTTCCAACCCTTTTGCATTCTGTGATTCTGTGACAGAGGATGGTTAAAAGTACAGAGATAGCCAGGAACTGCAGAGATGGTATCGGAAATGCTAATGCTCACAGTGATAAGAGGTTTGTGATGAATTCTAAGAATATTATACGTTCAAATTTAATGGAAGAGAAAGCAATTATTAGTTGCTCAGTGAAGATGACAAAATGTTAAAAGATAATGAAAGTTGGAAGGGCTTATCTCCTATTTTGGCTCAATCTTTTTCATTGATAGGGCGTGTGTTCCATATGTAATCATAAAAACACACAAAGGGGTAAGACTAAGGTGACCAGACGTCCCGCTTTTGGCGGGACAGTCCCGCTTTTGAGCAATTTGTCCCACGTCCCGCGGCGTTTTAAAAAAGTCCCGATTTTTCATTCTGCTCCTGACTCCCGGCTGCCTCCTGAATCCCCGCTGATGGCTAGAGGGAAAAAAAAGTCTTTAAACTCTTGCCGCGGGGCTTCAAAGGGCCGACCTACAGCTGATCAGTGTTTAAAAAAAATGAATAGACCCATGTCTGCAAAAATAGAAAAAACAGCCCCTGTTAACAGCTTCCGCTAGGTTAATTAGCTGCAAAAAGCTGCAAAAAGTTCCTGGAGCAGATTTTTCCCCCCCTAGCTATACTGAAAACAAAGGCGAAAGCGAAACTAAACCTGCAAGGTGACAAAATGAGGCAGAGAGAGATTTCTTTCTTTTTCTTTTTCTTTTTCCTCACCAAAAAAGGTAGGTACAAAACTGCAAACAATGGGAAATTTTGGGCAAAAGAGGAGAGTTCAAGATTTTAAAACACAAAAGAAAAAAAGCTCTATTTAACTAGGGAATTGTAATAATTGAGATACTATTAATAATTGTATATTGTGTTGAAAGCAGAAATGGTTAAGTTGTGGTTTGGAGAAATATATGGGGGAAATTATTTGGTTTATTATTATTGGTAAATATAATTAATTGATTTGTAAGAAATTGGATTGCATGGAAATAATTGGAATATTCATGTTCATATTGATTAATATACAAAAAAGATAGTTATATAACTAATTGATTTATATTAAAATGTTGAATTTGTATTAAACAACTGTATTACATAATTACATAATTAACCAATGTGAGGATGGATATAAAAATAGATGACAATGGGAAGGGGTATAATATAGAATAGAAGGGAAAAATTGAATTTGATTAAGATTAGAGATGAGGATGAAGGGTAATATTGTTTTTTTAAAAAAATAGATGAGGAATAAATATGGCAAAAAGGAAATATAGAAATTGTAAATTTAATTGAAATGACTAAACGCTGTTTAAATTTGTGAACCAGCCAAATATTCTGTTCAAAGAAAATACATTGTATGTTTGTATGTGTGTTTCTAATTATTGCTATTTATTCATATTTGTTCTCTTTTATTCTTTAAAGTTTAACAATTCATTCTTTATCTTAATATCTTTATATTTGCTTGGGGTTGGCTTTCTTCCCTTTCATCTTTTTTATTGTACAGCAATCTTTCTCCTCAAACCTACCACCACTCTCTTTTCTTTCCTTCTTACTTTCTCTTCCCCCCACCCTCTTTTTCTCCTCCCTACTTCCTCTTCCTTTCTCCTTCTCCTCCTCTCTTCCTCCCTCTCTTACCCTCACTCCTACTCTAATTTCCATTCCTTCATCCCTCTCTATTGCTGTATCCTTTAATGCATATGGACTACTCAGAGGGCTGAAAAAGTTATTTTTGACTGGTCCTCACACTTTTGACCAGTCCTTGAACTTATGACTGTCCTCACATTTTACATTTTTGCCCTATCTTGTCACCATGTTGAAGAGAAGCAGTTGTGAAATGAGTGACATGGTTGTTAAGAATGCTGCATGGGCATAAATGTGAGGATGGTCATAAGTGTGAGGACCAGTCAAAAGTGCGAGGACTTGTCAGAAATGACTTTTTTCAGCCCTCTGGTTAATCCTTTTGTGCATATGGACTACTCAGAGGGCTGAAAAAGTTATTTTAACTGGTCCTCACACTTTTGACCAGTCCTCGAACTTACGACTGTCCTCACATTTTACATTTTTGCCCTATCTTATCACCATGGTGAAGAGAAGCAGTTGTGAAATGAGTGACATTGTTGTTAAGAATACTGCACGGGCATAAATGTGAGGATGGTCATAAGTGTGAGGACCAGTCAAAAGTGTGAGGACCTGTCAGAAATGACTTTTCAGCCCTCTGAGTAGTCCCTATACACATAGCCATGGCCACCCGGTCACATGACCAGCCTAGCCACGCCCACCCAGTCACATGGCCTCCAAGCCACACCCACACAATAAGTCACGCCCACAATGGTGTCCTTCTTACCAATGTTAAAATCTGTTCACCTTACCCTATACACATAGCCATGGCCACCCGGTCACATGACCAGATAGCCATGCCCACAAAATGAGCCACGCCCACAATGTCCCTCTTTACCAATGTTAAAATCTGGTCACCTTAGGTAAGACTAAAACTTGTGATTTGTAGAGTCAATGAATGCCTGCTGTATTTGCTTTGAATATGTGCCTTTCCATGCATAAGGCTGGCAATGATTCAATCTTGGGGATATATTTTGAAATTATAATGTGGGATTTCCAATAGTCTTTTGTGCACTGAATTTAATTTCAGCTATTGACTCAGCTACATATCTAGAGAAAATGTACCAAAAACAGATTTGTTACATTCCCAATGTGACTCTGGAGTGAGCAGGAACTGGGTAGTTCATTACTGTAACTCTTCTGCAAGAGTTTTACAGAGTAAAAGATGCTGTGATATGGAAATGTTTTTAGATTTTTTAAAAAACCATACACCTGAATTTAGACAGAAGGAAGTATATCTGATATTCCAAAGCACATGGGAGTAAATTAGAAAAGCAATTTCTACCTCATTGTTTATGTATCATGATAGTAAAACAAAGCCAGCCTAAAACTTTAATAATTTCTTAATGAAATAGTTTGCATATAGATAAGTAATTGAATAGATCTTTAGAAGGATAAAGAATACGCAATCTTGCCTAAACTCTCATTATATCATTCCTTAATTTTCTCATTGCAGTTTCTATTGTGCTTTGAATTTTTCCCAGAAAAATAAAGGATCAGTACAAGCATAGAAAAATATTAAAGAAAAGAAGAAAGGATAGCTGCACTGTGACTATACTTGAGGACACATTTATCAAAAGAAAAAAATCTTATCCTTGGAACAAATATTTTAGTTGCCATAGCATAATAAGCAGATATTTATGAAGGATTGGAATTATACAGAGATCTGAGCCAATTTCATTAAGATGCTGATGAAAGTTTTTCTGCTTACGTCCAGTTACAGTACCTTGGAGCATTCATCCTTTTCAACCTGGGGTGCTAAGTGTATCCATATTAAAGTAATAATGATCAGTATAACTGAGATGTTAATGACATTCATTTTTGTTTACTGCAGATCTGGTTGTAATTATTCATGCCTTTGCAATCTGCATATTAGACTAAATGTGTTATGCAAAATAATCCCTGAGATAGGCCTTAGAATCAAAAGGAGGGGTTAAAACAGAGAAAGGAAGCCTGAAAGAAATCAGGTGGACTCTCACCAATTCTCCTTTTTTGGATCCATCACTCACTACTGACTCCAGCCCCACCACAACTACTACATAGTCAAGAGTTTTCCCCTCAGCAAATCTCAGGACTTTTTGAGAAAAAGATCAGAAACCTTTAGAGGAATCTTCTGCAACTTGTTGTCTCAAACTACCACAATCTCTGTCCAGCAAATTACAATTGCATAAGTAATTATGGAATTTTCTGAAGTCACCCCAAATTATTGCATCAAAATGATCAATTTACTTCAGTGATGATGTAATGAAGAAACTCCTTATGTACAAATGACCTTACAGAAACCACTACAGCAGTGGTTAATCTGAAGAGTTGCCAATTCCCAAATAGTTTTTGATAATCTGTGTAATTTTGTTTTTATTTTGAGCACTCAATTGGAAAACTATTAAACTTATACAAAGTGTATTCACCTACAATAAGGAAACCTGTATACTGGATCACCAAGAAAGATACAAATAGCTCACATGCTAGCAGCTATTGTGTTAAATCCTTATTTATAGAACAAGAAATGAATCCACCATCTCAAGTATTATGACACGGTACATTATCTGAGTAAATGTTGACATTAATGACAATTAAAGTGATGCTTAATTAGTCAACAACAGTGACTAGAAACCATGAGGCGCTCACAGAGTGATAAATATGATTAACTAGGAAAAGTGAAGGAGGAGGAAATGAGAAAATATTGCCCAGGATTGAAATCAATATTATATTAATTAAAACACAATTAATTTAAATAGCTTGCTCAACAAGGTACTATTGGCAAATTTTGCTAATGCTAATCTCTGCAACTATAAAGATCAGCTGTTTTTCAGTTTTCCACTGATGTGTTATTGTTTTTTGTTGTTATAATTTCACATAACAACACAACTTGTATGAAATCTCCATGTATTCTCATACAGAGTAACCTCTGTAGTTGGACTGGGGCAGGGGTGGGTTTTAACCAGCTTTACTACCGGTTCTCTTTGTGCACGCGCTTCATGCGCAATCGCCTCTTCAGAGAAGAGCTGGAGAAGTACTGGGGCCTGAAGGAGAAACTTGAAAGGATATGGAAAATAAAGGTCAAAGTGATCCCAGTGGTGGTATGTGGTATGCAGCAGGGGTGAAATCCAGCAGGTTCTGACAGGTTCTGGAGAATCGGAAATTTTGAGTAGTTCGGAGAACTGGTAAATACCACCTCTGGCTGGCCCCAGAGTGGGGTGGGAATGGAGATTTTGCAATATCCTTCCCCCAGGAGTGGGGAGGGAATGGAGATTTTGTAGTATCCTTCCCCTGCCACACCCACCAAGCCACGCCCACCAAGCCACACCATGCCCACCAAGCCATGCCCACAGAACCAGTAATAAAAAAAATTGGATTTCACCCCTGGTATGCAGTAAAGAAATCATGGTAGATGCAAGATATAAATTTCCACTATGTGCCAATGATCTATTCCAATTAATAAATTAGTCAGAAAATTGCACTCCTTATTTCATTTCACTAATTCATAGGCTTAGTGCCCCATCTGATTACTCTATAAACTGGAGCAAATCCACTGGGTCTAAAGTAGGGATTTTTATAAGTACAGTGGATCAGATTTCAGGCAATATTCTGATTCTTTTGTTTAATTCAATCTAATAATTCCTAAAAAGCTGCTCAAAGGATAAATCTCCATATTTTTACACAAATGAATGTTGACAAATGCTTCACCATTTTTTTGAGCATTTAATGATGAAAATGAATTTACCAATCAGAAGTTGAATTGTATTTTTTTACAAGTTTTCACTGTTTTCTTCATATTCTTCCTTGCCCATGACAAAGACAGACTGAAGTTGTCCTTACCTCTATTAATATTAAAATAGTATTTTCCTCTTTATTCTGATAAAGATTTTCACTGTTTAAACTACAGTTAGCTGTTGGGAAAAGTTAAGATTATGCTACACTTTCAGTTTTATCACTGGACTCTTCATGCCAGAGTAGCTGTTTAGAAATTGGAATGTTAATTCATATTGTCTGGACTTGTCCTACAAGTACCACAGTAAATACATAGTATATAAATACTATGGTAATGAAATCCATAGGATAGTTATTATGGCTTTAATTGATCATGGTTAATTGAAGATGTATAAATTATGCTTAGTTATATCTCCAACATTTGGAATCTATTAAGACATCAGGAACTGAGGATTTTCCATTCATTGGGAATGACTAAAATATTTATTATTATACAACATGGGAAGAATGTATTAACACTTGAATGGCTGCAGAATAGAACAAAATACAATAGAAACTATTGATTTAATCATCTGACCATATCAAAAGTATAAAAGTGATACAAGTATACAAGTAAATATAAAGAAAACAGTACATATTCATAACCTCACGGTTAGATTATTGCAATGCACTCTACATGGGGCTACCCTTGAAAAGTGTTCAGAGACTACAGTTGGTCCAGAATGCAGCTGCACGAGCTGTCGTGGGTGCACCTAGATACACCCACATTACACCAATTCTCCGCGAGCTGCACTGGCTCCCTATTGGTCTCTGGTCACAATTCAAGGTGTTGGTTATTACCTTTAAAGCCCTACATGGCTCAGGGCCAGGTTATCTTCGACCCCGCCTTCTGCCGCATAGCTCCCAGCAACTGGTAAGATCCCACAGAGTTGGTCTCCTCCGGGTCCCGTCAGCTAAATAATGCTGGCTGGTGGGCCTGCGGGGGAAGGCCTTCTCTGTGGCTGCCCCAGCTCTCTGGAACCAGTTACCTCCTGAGGTCCGGACCATCCCCACTCTATTGGCCTTCCGAAAAGCGGTGAAGACCTGGTGTTGATCTCGCTCTTGTGATCTGGTGAGATCTGGCCATGAATGGCGTGAATGAGTTTTTAATGTTTTTAATGTTTTTAATTTTTAAATGTTTTTTTATAATGATTTTTAAAAATGTATTGTGAGCCGCCCTGAGTCTTCGGAGAGGGGCGGCATATAAATTGAATTAATTAAATTAAATTAAATTAATAATTTGTCACTCTTACAGTTAATCCTAATTTGATCTATATAGTCTGCCCTCTTCAAAATGGCCTTTGATAAAAGAGTACTGTCTTACTAGTGATGTGCAGGTTCATTCCCTGCAAAAAGTATGATAATTTCTCCTGGGTGCCCCACATATTTTTTTTTAGGTTTTAAATAAGAAAGGTAAACAGACCTTTTTGCAAAATACAATCTGCAAT
The DNA here is from genome assembly GCF_059756535.1 of Pantherophis guttatus. Lineage (NCBI taxonomy): Eukaryota > Metazoa > Chordata > Lepidosauria > Squamata > Colubridae > Pantherophis > Pantherophis guttatus. The sequence continues at coordinate 31,614,912 of NC_142069.1, forward strand.
CAAGGAGGCTATGTGCAATGTGTTCAACAGCTAGTGTATCACAATTATGCAATCTTTCTTCAAATGGAACCCCATGAAACCTCCTATATCTCACCATAGAATCTTTAGCTGTTCAAAACAAGCTCTAGAAAAAGCTCTTCTAAAGAGTTGAGCCATGTAAGTTGTTAAATACTTTTTTTTTTTTTTACTAGGAAGCCTATTTGTGTCCAACCAGCCATTTCCTCTTAAGCAGACACATTAATGATCCTTTGTTGTTTGAAACATCTGTTGGCCTTCAGGTCTGACTGAATTGGATGGAAAAATCCACATTATGAGATGACATTTGAAAGTTGGGCAGCCCAAGCATGAGGAGCATGTTATGCAAGTGCTCTATAGAACAAAACCTGGGTAATCTATCAAGATCCATAAATAAGGTCTTCAGCCAATTAACTTCTTTAATAACTATATGGCTTGGTATATGGAATATTTATTCACACATCCCAATATGCATTTCAACAAAGTGGACTATATCTGTTCCAATAAAGGCGCATCCACAATTCTGCATGATATATATAATCACTATTTGGCTGTTATTTACACTTTGATTGGAATTAGAGAACTTTGGTAGCTATGGTTGGTCAGTTGTCTTATGGTGTTAACATAGGCTGTAGCCCTTTAAAAACTTCTCTTGAAATATGGGAGCCAGGAATCTGTTTCTGCAGAAATAATTTCTAAGTATAGATAGATCTTAACCTGATCAATATGTTCCTTATCCAGGCTGAAATATACCTAGTCCACCTCTTCCCAAAACTACCTTGGCCTTGATCTTATTACACAACATATTGTGTCAAATTCAATTTGTATGCCGTCCTGAGTCTTCAGAGAGGGGCGACATACAAATTGAATTAATAAATAAATAAATAATAAATACATCTGTACAGCAGTCTTCTCACCCCTACCTGGGCGTATGACATCAATTCTGCAGAATTGTATTGCATCATTTGGCAGAAAGCAGAATGTTTCCATGTTCATTTTTATGTCTATCTGTCTGTCTATCTGTCTGTCTGTCTAATCTATCTATCTTGAAAGGACTTTTGCATATCATTAATGCAAACAAAATGAGAGCTAGTATACATCCTTGTCTGACTCCCATTTGCTACTGTGAATTGCTGATATAATTGATATATATATCTCAATAGAGGACTTTTTTCAACAAAAGGCCAAAGAACATTTAAGCAATTTGGTCAATTAGTTTGGATTGCTCAGCCTCTTTGTTTTGTTTGTTTGTTTGTTTGTTTGTTTGTTTGTTTGTTTTGATAAATGTGCCATATTATTTTATTAATTCTATTTATGTAGGTAATCTTTCTTCTTTATTTTAATTAGTCTGACATAATACAAACTTTTTAAAAAAAAGTTTTAAAAAAAATATGACTTAATCTGGGATGCATGCACTGTACACTACCTATCATTGAACAACGGTTTATTCTACAGGAGATAGTAAGTTATTGTTGGATGATTTGTTTAGAACAATTGTTTGAGCAATTACAGAAAGGTCCAACATTTGATTTTGAACAATGATTACTAGATATCTCTAAACAGCTATTAACAAGGCATAAAAGTAATCACAGATTACAATTTTTATTTCTAAGATCCACTACTTGGAGACTGAGAGACCATCTACTGCTCATGTAACTGCTGCTAGCAAATTAGCCTTCATGAAATTTTATTCACTCATTCTTGAGTTAGCAGAACATTATATTGGCATGAAATCTGCTGCTTCCATTGCTGGTCCTTTCTCCACTTCCCAGCCATTATCTGCTTGGATGGTATGAGAATAAAGAAGAAAATACTATTTTAATATTAATAGAGATAAGGACAACTTCAGTCTGTCTTTGTCATGGGCGAGGAAGAAGATGAAGAAAAGAAACATGTTGCCAGAATTTCCACAGTTACCAATTTATTTATTTATTTATTTTTTGAGATATCTGGTTTAAAGAGTAGTTACTTCAAGCAGATACCCATACAAATTCCCGGGCACAAGAATTACGAAAATTGCAAGGATTCTTTATCATATTGAAGAACCCCATAATACTATTATTACCTCTGATGACTTTTTCGTAATGATATTCAGTACTGTTGCTTCTTGGGCTATTTCTGCTTTGCCTGTCTGCTGGCTTTGCTCTGCTGCAGGTAATGCCTTAGGCAGCAAATCTGCCAAAGAAATAAATATACTGTAAGTGTGTGTCAGAGAGAGTGAGTAAAAAGGAAAATCCTCTCCAAAGTTAGTTAGACACCCCCCCCCAAAAAAATAGGGGTTGCTGTTTTAGTATTTCCAACAGTAGATAAGCTAATTCACATGCTGAGACAGAATTGAAATTTCCATAGAACTCTGCTGAACTTTACCATTAACTCTGCTTATGATCTCTTTTCCCCCCAAATAGAAGAAATTTATATAAAGAACAAAGTTATACTTTTTGGTGTGAAAAATATATGGGGGGGGTCAGAAAATTAGGCCCAGTATCATCCCTGTCACTAAATTTCCCTTTTTTATAATTTTTATTGAAAGTTTTGATGACAATAATAATAACTAATACAAACTAAAATAGAACCAAAAAAAAAGAATGAACAGGGGAGGAAAGAAAAAGCTAAAATGCAGAAATAAAAAGTAGAAGAAAAATAGAAAGAAGACAAGATATAAATATATATAATGTGACTTCCAAACTTAACAGCAGTTATAAGTACAATTACATTTTAACCTTTCTCATTACAGCATGACTCTCTTTTTTTCTATATTATACCTCGTCAAATCTTCAGAACCATAATTCATAAGATCATTTTTTTTCTCTTATATACAAAGCCCATGAGGAATTTTCAATCACCAGTAATATAAATATTCTTTTCTTTAATCAAACAGGTCAATTTAGCTATTTCAGCAAATTCTATCATCTTCCTCAACAATTCCTCCATTGTATATTGTGAAATATTTCCATCTTTCTGCAAACAAATAATCTTCTCCACCAGGATAAAATTCTGGTTTCAATTGAACGTTAATCTTTAAAATCTTCTGAATCACTTTATATATTTGAGTCCAAAATTTTCTAGCACTTTACACATTCACCAAGCATGATAAAATGACCCTACTTGTTGTTTACATTTCCAACATAAATTTGAAACACCAAATTCTGACTAATTTTTCGGGTGACATATACCAACAGTACATTATTTACTAAACATGCTCCTTAAGATTAGAACGTAATGTAAATTTCAATGATCTGTCACTAAATTTCCCAAACTGTTTAAACAGAGTAATATTACTGCAGCATGGCACATAAATATTTTACATCAAAGTTACTGAAAAGGAGAAAAGTTACTGAAAAGTTCAGAGAACTTTTGAAAGATAATATCCTGCAATGTTACAACCCTGAGAGAGACTTTTTTGTAATCAAGAATGGATGGAAATATATAGTAATAAATAAACTAAAGCTACTGTCTCCTTTCAATATTAGCTGCTATTTTCAAATTCTCGTAACACCTTTCCTATATGCATTTTTTAATGTAATAAACTATTATTAAAAAAATAATATATTTTCTTGTCTAGCCCTTCAAGGTCCAAAACAATTACAGCTTAATTTATATTTCTTTCAGGGACAAGTACACTTTTTATGTGTCCATGCACTGCTTTCTCATTCATTATAAAGGATATACAGTATCTTACAAAACATAACATGAAGCTTCAGACCCCACACGTGTAAGGTTCAAGCTGACTGTTTTATTTTTCTTTGCCTATTACTCAGGAATCTGCCCAGACTTGCTTTCCCATGAGAACTATTACCGGTAGATAAGGGTCTAAAGCATTCAGAGAAGGTCAGATCTAACCCTCTTGTGTTTACATAGAGAGTATAGGGTAATTCCATGCTTGAGCCCACCCCCACCCCCCAAAAATCAGGATGGTTGCTCTCCAACACAATCAATGGAAAAAGTTCCTCTTTTTGCTGAGCAGATTTCCTGATCTGCTCAGCAAATCTGGAGTAAAACAGTTTTTGTCAGAGTGTCATTAATGACAAACTGCAAACAGCATTGACCTGCATAAAAGTGCTATAAACTACTTTTTTTTCTTTCATAAATAAAATAAGGTTCTTCGTGTCTAACACAATACCACTGAAAAAGAAAAACAAGAAATCCAAGAAGAAACTAGCATGGTTGCACAAAGACCTTTCTGATAAACTGAAAGACAAAAAGAAGAAGTACAAAAAATGGAAAGAGGGACACATAACTAAGGCAGACTATCAGCAGATAAAGAAGTCAGGGAAGCAAAGGTTCAGAATAAATAAAGATTTGCAACAAAAGTCAAAGATTTTTTTTAAAAAGTCTTTAACATATAAATAACAAGAAAAAAGTCAAGGAAACAGTTGGTCCACTAAAGAGTGAAGATGCAGTAGAGAGGAAGTAGAGCTGCTTAATTCATACTTTGCATCAGTCTTCACGCAAAAAGAAACTATGGCCCAACCTACCAAAAAGAACTGTAAAAAACAGATTAGAAATAAAAATTAAAATAAGCAAGAAAATGATATGAGAACACCTGTCTGACTTCAATGAATAAAAATCACTGGGACCTGGTGGATTACATCCCAGAGTTCTGAAGGAGCTGGCAGATGTTATCTCAGAATCATTGTAGCACATCTTTAAAAAATCTTGGAGCACTGGGTAACTACCAGAGGATTGGAAAAGAGCTGATGTGGTTCCCATCTTCAAAAAAAAAAGGGGGGAGGGGGGTGAAACAGACCCAGGAAACTATAGACTAATCAGCCTAACATCAATACATGGGAAGATACTGGGGAGAAGGGGAATAAAAAACCAAACATCTAGAAACAAATAAATTTATAACTGCTGGTAGTAGCCAGCACATATTTGTTAAAAACAGATTATGCCAAACCAATCTTATTTCTTTCTTTGACAAAGTCACTAAATTAGTAGACCAGCAAAATGCTGTGGATATAGTATATTTAGACTTCAGCAAGGCATTTGACAAAGTAGACCACAACCTACTTCTTCTCAAGCTAGAAAAATGTGGGATAAACAGCATCACCACCAGATGGATTTGTACCTGATTGACAAACCATATTCAACGAGTAGTCCTTAACTATACTACATCTACATGGAGCTAAGTAAGCAGTGGGATACCATAAGGTTCCATCGTAGGCCCAGTACTCTTCAATATCTTCAGAAACGACTTAGATGAGGGAATAGAAGAGGAACTCATCAAATTTGTAGATAACACTAAGCTGGCAGGAATAGCCAACACCCTAGAAGATAAGCTCTATCCAAAAAATGGGCCCTATCCAACAAAATGAGATTTAATATGGAGAAAAGCAAGGTTTTGCACCTGTGCAGGAAAAACCAAAGGTATAAGCAGTGGTGGGTTGCTACCAGTTTGCCCCAGATTGAGTGAACCGGTAGCGGGGGTGGCGGGAGGCTCCGCCCACCCTCCTGGATGCTTCTACCCATGCATTGCACGTGCACGAGTGCGTCATGCCCACGAAGCAAAACGATAGCGACAGGTTTTGAAACCCGCCCCTGGGTACAAGTATAGATTAAGCGAAACCTGGCTCAAAAACAATAACTGTGAGAGGGACCTAGTGGAATCCTAGTGGACAATCACTTAAATATGAACTAGCAGGGTGCAGCAGTAGCCAAAAAAGCTAATACAATCCTGGATTATAAACAGAGGCATAGAATCAAAATCACATGAAGTATTAGTACCGCTTTAAAAAGCTTTAGTAAGGCCACATCTGGAATATTGCATCCAGTTTTGTTCACCACATTACAAAAAAGATGTTGAGACTTTGGAAAAAGTGCAAAGAAGAGCAACAAAGATGATTAAAGGCCTAAAGACTAAAACATATGAAGAACGATTGCAGGATTTGGGTTTGGCTAGTCTAGAGAAAAGAAGGACTAGTGGGGACATGATAGCAGTATTTCCTAACTTACCAGCAATTTATGCAAACCTATATAGAAGAATCAGCATCTTATATACTCATGCCAATTGATAAAAAATATCTATAATTCAGATTTAAGTGTTCATCTCCTAGACCTGGCCAGTTCCTTCATTTGTCCAGGTTTCATTCACCTTAGTGATTTTCAAGACTGTACATTGGTTATAATTTCCCTGAAACCGTACCCATTTTTACACAAGATCAATATAAGGGAAAACATTGAAAAGATAGATGCCAAAGCTTTATTATTGCTCTAAGGAAGAGCAGATACACTTGAAAGTGTTTTTCCATTAGATACCAACTATTAAATCATTTTAGTCATTTTATTCATCACAAAAGAGAATACAAATGTAGGGAGAGTGTTTCTGGATGAGACCAAAGGTCTATCTTAACATCCTGCTTTTTAAGCCAGATAGATGACTTTTCATTTAATGTGAAAACCTAGAGTGCTTTTATATAGTTGTTTGGATGACTTAGCTAAGAGACACCTGGTTATGATAAAACTGAAGTTGCTGAAACTTTCAAATGCAAAAACATGGATAGCAAGGTAAATATTTAGTGCTTACGTTGGACATTTTCTGATGGAGGGAGTTCTGAAATGGGATCTGAGCCAAGCGTAGCTGGTACATAAGCTTTGTTAGAAGGCTTCTGGGAGAAAAGCATGGCATGTGAAATGCGCCGTCTAGTCCGGCGCGCAATTTCACGTTCATTATGCATCAGTTGTTCATCTTTTAAAATAGCAAGAACTTGCTTAGCCTTCTCCCTTACATGGAAACCTGTTGAAAACGAAATATTGACAAATTTGTAAAGCTTACTAATGCCTTCTATGGTTACTATATTTGTTAGGACTTTATGGATTTGGAAAATGCCGAAATGCCAGTAATGTAAAGAAATTTATACCTAGGGCAATTATCTTGTTTTTCAAATCATAATCACATCATATACATGCCTCTAATAAAAACTGGGGGGGTTTTTTCTAACAAGCATTTGTTAAACTACCCCAAGGATTATATGATTCCTTAGCTAAAGTAGTGTTATGAGAAACTGCCATTTTTAGAAATAGGGGATGTCATGCAAATAGAGATTGAAATGTTATTCTCTGATATTGTAAGACATATGCTAATGTCTTAAAGATGCTTTCTCAAAAGGCAACTGGACTTTCTTAGTTTTATTTTTCCTTGAAGACTTTTGAAGAAGCTTCATTGGGTCTGGCAAGACGATGTGTGGGGAAGGGGGTGGGGAATGGAAGGGTTCATTCTGACAGGATTGGGAGGTGGAAGGAACATATTTCTTTGCAATCAACTGGTCATTAGCACGCTCTCTGAGAGCCACTGAGGCCACTTGAAGATTTATCTGTACCCACAAGGTCACCTCAGTAAGAGGGCAAATAGGTGTGGAATCTTCTTGGAACTGCCAAAAGGATTGTGTTGTAGACAGGAGATAGGTAGTGTCTTATCCTTTCTATCTATTGCATGGTATCCTAAACATTGTACATGATATTACATGGTATCATAAACACTGTAAAATGCACATGCATCAATTAGTGGATATTCTTCTACTATAGTTTGTAATCCAACCTAAAGCAGAATATCATAGACTTACATAATTAAAATTTGGTAATAAGAAATGAAACTTTTTTATTGAAATAGTTATTAAGTAAGTATCCTGATATAATTATTTATAGATCAGTTCTAATAATCAGAAACTAAAGAGCAACTGCATCTTGCAAGACAATGCAATAATTTATTTAAAAGGCACTGTGCCATTTATGTCAACAGGAAATAAAACAATAATACAGTGCATGGTTTTAGTGTTATAAATAAACAAAGGAGTTGTTCTTTTGTTTTACAATATGGATTTTTTTTCTCTTGTAAATCACATAAATAAAAATAACTGACATATGTAAATCATTAAAATTAAATTACTAAAAACTAAAATTAAGAATACCATGTTTGTTATACGATACAGAGATCTGACTGGTTTTGCTGTTAATTAAGAATTAATAGAGTCTTTCTTTTAATTTTGCATGGTGCCTAATTAGTCTACATGGCTTGTTGCCTGCCAAAAATAACCTTATAAATCCAATCAATGCCATATATGCAGTTTGTAAAGTGATGATGACACCAGCAAAAAACCAGTCTTCACTATCTATAATCTCTTGAATGATGTATGAGATTCGAGGATGCCAGTAGTGAGGAGAAAGATAGGATATTGCACACAAAGACAGATCAGTGGGAAGAGAAAAGAGAAGGATCATAGCATGACAATTATACAGTACTTTTGCACACATTTGAAAAGCCTAGTCATGATTGGTTTCACTTCTCCAAAGAGCTTTTGCTTTTGCATCAAAAATATTTCATCCTTAACTTCATTATTAATGCTTTCAGTGAACTGTCTTGTCTTACTAACTAGCACCAAATGATTTGACCTTCCTGCTATCCTGCTGTATATTCTCAACCATTTTCCCCAACACTATAATTCAAAGACATAATTTTTTCCTCATTTAACCTTTCTGACTGTCTGGGCGAGAGCAGTGCCTTAACAGTACATACTTTTGTTAGCAGTTTATCTACACTTTTAATATTTTGCCTAGATTTATCTTAGATTTTATCTTAGTTAAAACTTTAAATCTTTCTTTCATATTGTAGTCAACATCTGTGTGGAGTTTTAAGTCCAGAAATATAAAATGTGTAATTCCTTCCACTACTTTACCAGTTGGTATTTAGCTGACACAAGCAGTTGACCTAATCTTAGGTTTTCGTTCTTACTATTAGGCATCAGACTTACTTTTGCACTCTCATCTTTTACCTTCAAGGAATACCACTAGATGGTAACAAAAAGATAGAGAACACACTATCTTTTTACTGCCATCTATTGGTTCTCCAGGGGTTTGCAGTTCATATCTGGTATCCCTACCCAATACTAATGACAAACACATCCATTTAATTTTAATGGATATATCCAAGTACTTTTAATCTTACCTTGATCTTTTCCTGCTTCATCTAGATGATGAAAATCTTTTAATATCTGAATGTTAAAGAAACCCTCTTGACAATGTTGTATGACTTTCTTTGATCCATTCTTGAGGAGATAGTCCAAGAGTGTAAGAGATTTGTACACGTGCCTCCAGTTCTTCCCATGGTCATTCATCCTATGCCAGATCATGTTCATAATCTCACAAAGGGAAATTGTGTTGTATGTCAGGTCACTTATCTCTAACATTAGAGAACTAGAAGGGCCCCAAGGGTCATTAGAAGTTGCTTCTCTGACTTTTATCTCAGCTTCAGAATAATTTTTCACAAGGTTTTTTACATGCCTTCTGAGTGCCATGAATGTAGCAAATTGTTGTTTGTGTTATTAAGCAGATGGGAAGCATTAAAGGATTTTTTCTATGATTGCTTTTTCTCTTTCCATTTTCCACTGCAGTAACCACTAGAATTCTGTAGGTAAAATAGCAGAAAATTTATGTCACCAATCAGAACTATACCATACAACAGGAGTCCCCAACCCCAAGCCACAGACATGTACTGGTCTATGGCCTGTTGGGAATCGGGTCGCACAAACAGCGGGTGAGCACGTGAAGCACATGAGAACTAGGTTGCGCAGTGGGCACACAAAACCATTCCCTCCCACCCCCGCCGCCCCCTTGCTGGTGCTGGTCCCTGGAGCCAGAAAAGTTGAGGACTGCTGCCATACAAAATTTTCAAAGAGATTTAATATGAAATACTTATCTTTTTTTTCAACCATTAATCAGAAGTCCAATACAACAGCTATAATTAAGACTGTTCAATTGATGGAAAATAAAAACTGAACGAGTGCATGGTACTGGTTTTTATTCTTTGTTTTAATTATTAAGTCCCCAGGTTAGATATGAGCTAAAAAAATGGAATGTATAATTATGTTTAATCTTAAATTCATGATATGAATCAACATTATACATCTGGTTTGTTTCATAATCCTACAGGTAAAAGGTTATGGAAATGCGCTCAAATGGTGCAAGATACTTCTTCCTCTCTTATTCACAAGTCCCTTATATGCCCAAATCAGGTAAAATATGGATTAGCATTAACCAGTAGTAGTTGTAAAAGGAACAAACCTATGGCATATTCTCAATGGTTTAGTAGATCAGAAATTATGTCTCTGTGTGTATACACACAAACATAGACACAAAAGAGTATCTAAAATTCTAGTGCCTGCTGGGTGACTTATTCATATGCACATTTACTGGTTAAAAAGCAGTATTTAATGCCCCACTAAATAATTACAATTTGAAAAATGCAGTTAGGAACAAAATATTAGAGTATGAATCGAGGAGTTATAATTCTCAAGCAAAGCAATTGAGAAATGCTGAAAATTTTTGGGCCTCTGCAGTAATATTAAATATTCTGAGGGGCTCTAAAGTAAAGAAGAAAAAGAAAGAAGAAAAAGTAGAGCCCATTTGCCTGACGGCCTCTGCAGGACTATGAAAATATTTAATCTACACTGATTAGCTTAATAATTGGAATTCACAGCTAGTGCCAGCAACCAGGAGAGCATTTTTGTGCTACAATGATGCCTTTAAGGACATCGCAGACTCTAAACAGCTTAAATCATTGTGAAATATCTGGTCACATCTTTATGAAAATTTCACTACTTCTTCCTTCCTTCTCTTCATTAATTAGCATCAAGATGTGTAAATCTCTAAAGAGTTCCTAAATCTCTATAGAATATTGCTATAATCATATATCAAATTGATTTCAAGCTCTATCAAGTATCATTCTTGGTCAGAGACAAAATTTATAATCAGATTTTACACACCCAAATGTCAAATATTACAATTCATAATAAAAATGTTCATTTTCTACATCACATATCATAATATTGTTGCCCTGACAGTTAAAGTACTGTTTAAGAATGGTTTATGATCAAAATCTAGAGGTATTTGAAGCAAGAAATCAAAATATTCCTTTTTATATTTTGATCCTTTTTAATCAAAGAATGTATAAAACAGTTCAAAAATATGTAAAATCAACATTGCCAAAGGTAAATCCCCAGCTCCATGAAGCAAGAGAGTCTATGGATTAGCACTATTTTATCATTTGCCAATTCTTCCTTTTATCTGTACTTCACCTACAGTCTGTTTTGCTTTGTATTACTCACATAGAGAAAAATTATTTGATAATGTACTTCAACAAATCTATTAAAACTTTCATCAAAAAATTTGCAATTGCTTTAATGTGCATCAATTTCTCACTGCCGAGAGAATCTCACTTTGGCACTGGTTACATTACACAGCAGCAAATATTGATCAGGGATCTTTCCACAAATTGCATATAACGATTGTGATATAAATAGAAACTTGACCCTTTTGCTTTTTCTATGTGTGTCTGTTTTTGGTCAATCTCAATCCCAACTTGTTTTGATTTTCAACAGAGTGCTTTGATTTCCTTTTATGGAATTGATGCCAAATCTGCTACACCAATCACTATGTAGTATAATACTGTAGAGCTGGATTTCAATCAATTCAAAATTCAAATGATGTAATAAAATCAATTAAAAATAAAACAGCAGCATACTGTATATGATAGTTACAATCTCTAACAGCTGTAGCATCCCATTAAAACATACTTGCCAGAACTTTAGAGACTTAATGCTCCACCAAAAAAAGTTAAAAGATGTACCCAATCTTGGAGGTAAATTAGAAATTATTTGAATTTTAGGTACTCTCAGAGGCACTCTACTAAGATATCAAAATGTCTTAAAATAAGAGATAGCATCTTTTATCCCAGCCTCCCTTCCAAATCTATATACACTTTATGTATTAAGTAATAGTTTTACTAATACAAAACTATTGTACAGTGCTGTTATTATTTATCCATGACATAAGATGAATATTTTTTACATCACAAAAGGAAAATATAAAGCTACATACCCAATATAATTTCAAATAGAGGTCCATAAGGGGAGATTACATCTTGTCTCCAAACTACTAATCACAGTCCTATACAAAGTTTTCTATTCTATTAATCTTATCCTATTGTACCTGAGAAAACAATTCAGCTGTGACAGTTAAGCCATTTACATCTGTTTTTTAAACTGCCGTCAATCATTTGCAGAACCCACCTACGTCACCAATCAGAATGTTCCTACTATAGCCCCACCCCTTTCCTTGTTTCAAAGAGGTTTCCACCTGGACAATTATTGTTCTTAGGCCTATCATTTATCTAAGCCATCTCTACTGGTTACCAACTGTAGCTTTTTTAAAAAAAAACAGTTACTGTTTCTAAATAACTGTTTATTTTTCCTTATGCAAAAAAAAAAGGCCCCTTGCATCTGTGACCTAGATTGTATAATTTGTTAACCATGATTTATCTTTATTTCATATAATGAAACTCATTTATGATTTCTAGAATGCAAATCTAAATGAAATTTGTGGCTCACTTTGTAGAGGAATCAATAAAACGTATTTGTATATGTAACTCTTACTAACAGAAGTTTAACTGTGGTGTTGCTTTTAGATGGGAGACAGATTTGGCAAAGAACGCATAGTACTAGATAGAGATTTGGATTTAATAATTTTGGAAATTAAACCTGTTCTGTTTATCTATCATAGCAGTGATAAGTAGTCAATCTTGCACTGGATTCAATTTCCTTTCTATAAAATATAAATATTCATGTGTTGGCTGGGGACATCTGCTTTCTACTTTGCAGCACAGTATGTACAGGCAAACCTTGGATATTCATTTAAGTCAATAAATAATGTTTTAATTAATCATGTATTTGTGTGCTGTTGAGATCTTCTACTGTATGGAATTCACAGTTTTGTTTATTTGTCTATTCAAGTTTCTATGCCAAAAAAATCAGAAAAATTTGAGTGGCTTACAGTGTCTTCACATAAGCATTAAAGTGAAAATCATTCAAACTGTGAGCAACAGCAAACACTCGTAACATGTTTTTTCTCTAAAGCAGCAATGGCATCAACACTTTGGGAAAAATTAAACATTTCATCTCTTCCTCAAACGTCGTCTGGAAGAGACAAATCTTCAATGGCTTTCAAAAATTTAACCAAGAAGAAGCAGTCCTTACCTCTCAGAGGATTCTATCACTATAAAGGATCCTTTGCATACTTTTTCTTTCTGTTTTCATCAAATGGGCAGGTTCCACTTTAGCAACACATCTCTGAGATCCCCAAGCCAAACATTATGTAGGGTTTTAAAAGTAATAGTCAACATCTCGAATGACACCCAGCATCCAAAGCAGCTCCTATTGTAGAACTGTCACATGGACAAATCTCATAGCAAGCATCCATAACTACCTGGGATACTTCTGAATCAGCTGCAGTTCCAAGTGGTCTTCAAGGGCAATCTCATGTTAGCTGAAGAAGCTTCTTGGATGAGAAGCAAAACATCTTCAAAGAAAAAAAAATAGAAAGTCCAGTTGCCGCTTTAAAAAAAAAACACCTTTGGGAAAATTTAGGAGGAGTTAGGAGCACTAGAGAGCTGTAGGAGAGCATAAAGATTAGTATATAGCAGATTAAAACTATCACAGTACAAAGCATCTAGAAGGATGAGGTAGATGTTCATTAAGACTAGTTTATGGGCCGTTCATCATCTGATGTATTTTAAGTGTTGCTGCATAGAACCTGGCAACATTATATACTTCCTTGGCAAGGGAATATCTTGATCAAGGCAGGACCTCAATTGCATCTCTTATTCAGCCCAGAGTGATGATGTATAACTGGATATCATTAGCATATTGATATCTAGGAGGCTGCAATATCAACCCTGTGGTGAGATTGACTTGGGTGGGGATGAAGCTGTGCAGCGTAGAAGCTAATACATCACTCCCAGCTTGTCTTGTGAGATCAATCTCTCGTCATCACTTTGCATTTGCATTTCTGTAACATTTTCTCTCTAAAATTATACCCTCCTAATTTCCTAGATGTAAATATAAATAATTTCCCCATTATGTAAACCCATGTTTAAATAAATTCATTTTCAAAAGTGGACAGACAAAAAAGAACTTTATTTCCTCCATAACCACTTTAAGTTCAGTCTGACTAAATTTTTGCTACTCAGCACTATTTGGAACATCCCACACTAAATTGCCCAGGAGCTCAACCTTTTCTCCCTCATCAAACCAACTGGAGCTCCCCACACTGCAAAGCAATGCTTCCAACCTTTGCAGATAGCCCAGAAGAATACTATGGTCATTTGCCAAATTCATGACTCCACCAGACGAACTTTCTCAAAATTCAGAACTGGCTCTGTTTTTTTTATTACCTCAGTCTTCCTTTATCATTTCCTAGCCCTTGAGCACCCTTAAGTTCTTTTTGAATGTCTGCTACGGCTTAATTATGTTGGTGAAAAAATATAGGCAACTTTAACTAGGGAGCAGGATATCAATCATTGCAATAACTTCTTAGTTAGTTTCACAATATCCGTTAGAGGCTCGGTTTTGCCATAAGAGGGAAGAAGCAGTATAAAGCCATGGAACTAATGAAATATTTTAGAGTTTCACTATCTATCGTCATTATTTCCCAACTTTATATTTGTTGCTTGCATAAAGCAGTGTGCATGGAATTGTTGCCTCACTCTACCTCTCAGCTGAAATGAGCTTTTCTTCTCTCTCATCCTCTGCTCCATTTGCAGAAAGCTCTCTGCTACAAGCTTCAAGCAAGGTTAGAGCTATTCTTCCAACTAACAGAGAGTTTTAAATAGCAACAGGAGGAATGGTGTGTGATAGGAAGTTGACTTTTTCCTATTACAACTTGACCTGCATTTACTTTTGCAAAAGACATACAATGCATATCAAAACATATACTAGCAGAAGGGTAATAACAATGTATTCATTTTATAATGTCTGTTACTTAGGCAGATAGCACTGCTGTCATAGTTTGGAGGGGTAGGACATTAAATCCAATTTTCTGAGCTTCTTATTGCTTAGCTAGAGAGATCAGTTGCCTATTCTCAGAGCTTTGAGGCCAGCGCTGAAGATGCTGAAATGGTTTATGAATTGTCAGGTAAAAATGCAGTGAAATTCTGAGATCTTGCAATCCCAGAGCATCTTTTGAACTGTCACAGAGTCCTTGTACAAAAGTGGCTACATACATGAATGTAATTAATATCTCTAATTTTAATCAGGTAAATAGCAGCTTTGAGAAGAGTGGAAAAAAGGATTAGGATTACAGAAAGGATTAATCTCTTCTCCATTTACAGTATCCATTCACATAGTTGTTATTAGTTCCACGAAGACCCATTGCCAGTCAGAAATAGAAAAATACAAATGCATACAATAGCATTAAAGAAGCAATACAACCTCAACATAAATAAGCATTGATAAAGCCTGTAAATTATTTCATAAAGAGAATTTAAAAACAACAACAACCATGTCACTTGGAAGTTTTCTTCTTTGCCTCTCATCTATTCCAATCTATCAAGAGTGCCCTTTTTCTAAAGAATAAATAATAGTCTAGGTTAGTTGCCTTCAAGTCCTGCTTATGCACTTTCTAGAAATATAACACTGCTCAAGATTACATAGATACTTGATCTTTTTCATGACCAGCTTCTTCCTTTTAAAATCACTAAGAGAACCTTAGTTCTCTAAGAGAAGGCAGACTGGAGAGCAGACAGGCATTGCTTCCCTTTCAGCATGTATTACCCACAAATTCTTTAACACTGTTTTCCCAAGACAAAACTGTAGAACCGCACTGGAACAAACCAAACTTCTACCTAATCCAGCAATTCTTTTCCAAGCTGATCAACCGTATGTCTACAAATACAACCATCTTATCCTGCTTAGGTTTTGTTTTAGCAGTTAATAGTCAATTCTTAACTATTTGCAAAAATAAATAAATAAAAGGGACTTTATTGCAAACAGTTAATAGCTGAATATCAATTGCTAAAAAGTATTTTAATTTGGATAGAATTGGAACTCTGTGTGTGTGTGTGTGTGTGTGTGTGTGTGTATACACACACACATACATTACAAACTATTCTAAAAATACAAGTTCCAAGTATATTAGTAAAGAAAAAGCAGACATTCTGCGAGCTCTGGAACTTAAAATTTTAAAATATTTTTTTTTTATTTTACTAAGCTTTCGTAAGCCATCTGCTGACATTGTCAGAGTATTAAACTACCATTAAAGAGACCTCTGCATTTATATGCCATTAATCAATTTGGCCATAGCCTGGAAGGGCCTATTATGCGTGCAATGGGTAAATTGATTAATGGCATATAAAGGCAGAGATTTCTGTAATGGTAGTTTAATACTCTGAAGATGTCAGCAGATGGCTGACGAAAGCTTAGTAAAAAAATTTTTTAACTTTTTTTAATTATTTTAAAATTTTAAGTTCCGGAGCTCGTAGAATGTCTGTTTCTTTCTTTACACACATACATATGTATACACATATACACATATGTACATGCATACACACACACACAACATATATAATTTCCTCATACATATGTTGTGATTCTGTGTGATTTAAATGCCCTAATTGGCCATAATAATGAAGCACTGATAATCAAATTCCTTTGCTTATTTGCCAAATTTTGGGCAAGTGGATTGTATAAAAAACAGTCAAAAGATCAAAACTTCAACTATGCAGGCTCTTGTTTAGCTATTCTTTATAATATATTACATTTAATA
The DNA here is from genome assembly GCF_059756535.1 of Pantherophis guttatus. Lineage (NCBI taxonomy): Eukaryota > Metazoa > Chordata > Lepidosauria > Squamata > Colubridae > Pantherophis > Pantherophis guttatus. The sequence continues at coordinate 31,631,514 of NC_142069.1, forward strand.
ATCTTAAATGGTACAACAGTCCATGATCATTCTAGTAAATTCACATTTACTTGTGAGTAGAAAGCAACTGTGATAGATTATTGTTTAATACAGGTAGTCCTTAAATTACCTGTATTGGGGAATTGGGAGTGGAATTTCTGTTGCTAAGTGATGTGGTTGTAAAGCATGACTACATCCTTAGCAATGGAAATCTCTGCAATCCCAGCAAGTAAAATAGCTGTTGCCAGATAGAGGAGTGAAGGAGTACATGAGCATGCAAGTTGGGAAGGGTATGCAAGGATGCAAGTGGTGCACATGAGGAGCCACACAGGTCAGGGAGAGTGTGCAAGGAAGGGGCATGATGTGGGTCAGGGAGGATGTACAGGGGTGTATAAGAGTTACCACATGGATTGTGTACAGGGATGTGTGAGATGTGCATTTTTCTTGTCAGAAGCTACATGACTGCGAGATGTTGTGAATGTAATTGTCAGCTGGTTACCAGCCACCCAAATTGCTGTCCGATGGCTGGTGGGTATGCAAAAATTCATTGGCTGAATGAATATTTAACCAAGGACTACCTGTACTAGTAACTTTCAAATATCAAATAGTTATCTTTGGGGAAATGTCTTTCCTGTTGGCAATTCTAAGTACCTCTATAAAAAAAATTTTTTTTTTAATAAGAATGGTTTTCTGGTTGTTTTTTATTGGTGCTTGGTTTTTTCCTTTGTTTTTGTTTCTTTTTTTCTTCAGTTTTTTTTTTCTCTATTTCCTATTTTCTCTGTTTTCTCTATTTCCCTCTAGTCATATTCCCTGTCAACTTTGGAATAAAACAATAATGAAAATGCAAATACTAAAATAAAAGTGTCAGAATCATAAAAACAATCAAAATAGCAAGATGAAAACCTCATCTAAAAAGTTTCAGGAAACTGAAAAAAAATATTTTGCTACAAAGCAGATACCACTTAAATCTCTCTGAAGAAAACATTTTACACTTCAGGCTCAAATTACTTTTGGAGAATCAGAGGCAGGATCCAATTGCCTTGACTGCTAACTGGCAATATACTGTTCCCTTTCTTCTTGGGAATAAGGAGCAGTCCTACTATTTAAATAGGATAGCTGAGATTATTTTGAAATCTTTCTGTCTAAAGGTCTTAATCATACTCATGTCAAAAGCACCGAGATGCTTCTGGATTGAAAGGATTAGCTGGTGATATCACCATTGCCCAGGTGGTGCTCACTTGGGGGCTCCTTTCATGTCCCTGGCAGGAGCTGGAGCGAAGGATAAGAGCTCACCCCACCCCACAGCAGCACTGGAGTTTTGAACACAGACTTGCTAACCTCCATCCCAGCATCCTAACCATGTGAGCTACCATGCTCCTTAAGGTCTTAATTTTATTGTGCATCATTGCCTAAGAGGAAATTCTATATAGGAAACCACAGAACATAATGCAATTCTGGGCATAAAGAAATTTCTCAATCACACAAGCCTGCAAAATGACGTATTATTTGAAAAAGAAAGAAAGAAAACCACAAGTTTTAACTAAGCCTCTACTGAACATTTCAGTTTTCAATGTCTTGTGGTTTGCATCTTAATTGTATGACAGGCGGAAGTTTAAGTTGGAGGGGAATATCAGTGATAAAAGCCTCATGAATGATTCTCAAAGTTCAGTTAGTCAAGAGCAAGAAATTTTCTCATGTGTTATGGAACACAACTCCACCATAATTTGACATCTTGAATCCTGTGCATGTGGGATCTAATAAACAGAAACAAATCATAGATTTTACTTGCCTAGATTCTCCTAAAGGTATGTGATCAATATTTGTGTAAAGTCTTTAAAAATAGAAGTAATAGGATTTAAATGAAATACTGCAGTATGGAGAGTCTCTGTTGTTTAGTCAGACAGCCAGTCCTTCTTTCACAATAAGGTTCTGGAAAATATTATTTCAAGATAGAACTGCAGCTCAATTTTTTGGTGATTCTGTCATGCTTGGGTCACCCTTAACTGCCACTGCTATTTCTCTTCTTCCTTTTACTCATCCTCAGCTTTCATAGAGTTTAAAGAAAAGGAGCAATTTTGATTATATAGACTGGGGAATTCTGGGAATTGAAGTCCACAAGTCTTAAAGTTGCCAACATTGGACATTCCCGATCTAGACATTGACTAATGAGGTTACTCTTAACATTGCTAACTCTTATCCAACTCTCTGAAGCTATTTATGAGGTTTATTTGATGTTCAAACTTTATGTCAATGCACTCCATGAGATTTACAATCTCTTAAAAAATACTGTTAGGACAAACCCTAGAAATTCTTGCTGAATTTTTTTCTAATTCTAAAAAGTCAAAGAAGGAAATGCTTTGGTACCATTCTGATTTATGCATTGGTAGTCTCATTATCATGATTCATTAGTTTTAATGAATTCAAGAACATATCATACTTTTATCCTCCTCTACTTTGTTACACATTAGCGGTGAGAACAATTAATACTGTTTCTTTCTGATATATATTTGAAAATAAGTAATATAACACATTCACAGAATAAATAAATAATTGCTCTAAATTCAAACTGCTAGACAGCATTTTGTATTTTGTACTTATACTATATGTTCTGGTATGCTTGAAAATCAACTGTGCATTCCAGGATTGCATTTTACAAGCCAAGAGATAAACCAGACATATTATTGCATAGGTTTTCTTCCTCTTCTGTGGTTCATTTGAAAAATCAAGACATAATTTCTTTCTGCTACTAGTTTTAATGGCTGATCTTTCTCATTATTTCTGCCATGGAAGCACCCAGGTCCTCTCTTAGAAAGAGAATTTTTGGTTCTGCCTCCATTTATATGATATGTGACAATATTATGCATCTTTATATAATCTGAAATAAAGCATCTTTGGGATAATCTAAAATAAAAACAATAGAATAAATGGTTTATATTAAATGGAACAAAGTCATAGAAAACTGACATCTTAGAAGCATGAGAATAGAAACTTACTTAGGCAATTCAAAATTTAAAGTTCGGCACAAAATCATTGAAAGCAGTGATTTGCAGCACACGTATGTTTGAACCAAGTATCTCTTTCTAAAACAATAGTCATGCCTTTTGCAAGGATTCTCCAGGTGAACAAATTTAGGGGCAGTTTGCAAAGCAACCTTGCAAGCTTTATAAATGGCATGACTTCAAGAAAGGTGATACATCATTCACAAGATAAATTAAGTTAGAATGATGAAGTAAACTCATTCAGATCAAGAATAAGCATATGGGACTATGTTTCCTGCTGGGACTCAAAGACCTAGGTTGCCCAGTTTGATCTGTAACATCATGTTCATGAAGGGGGAAATGAGGTTAAGTAGTTGGTGCTTCAAATTCATTATGGAAACATATTCCTGAGTGGCTTCAGATAATTTGCTTAGAATATATGTGCTTTGGGGAATTAGCCCATACTAAGTCTCCAACATGTTTACTATACATACATTCTAGTGTTTAATTAAAAGCTATTTGTTGCATTCAGGTAGGCTATTTAATTTGTTTTTATGAGGAAAAATCTGTAAGCATGTATTTGCTGAATTACTTCTTCCTCTTCCCCCACCCCATCCCCTTTCTTCTTTAGATGGGAACTTAATGTTTTTCACTAATCCAGTCTATAATACTGAATATTTTCACTGGAAATTTTCTTAGGGACAGCTATTATTGGCCAAGAAATTGTCAATCCAATCCTGTGGATCAGTAGGCTATGCCTTGAGCTAGGGACAACACACTTTGTCAACATTTTGTCTTCGTACAGTACTAAAATGTACTTTACTTTGATATAGATTTATTTTTATTGCTTCATTGTTGTTGGCAATTACTCTGAAATCTATTTTACATCCTGCTTTGAAGTAAACTTAAATTTATGCAAAATACAGCAGGCAAGATGATCATATTGCTTGGCTCAACCTGGCTGAAAAACAGTAACTGTGAGAGGGAGCCAAAAAAGCTAATACAATCCTTGGTTGTATAAACAGAGGCATATAAACAAAATCAAGTGAAGTAATAATACTGCTTTCTAAAACTTTAGTAAGGTCATACCTGGAATACTGAATCCAGTTTTGGTCACCACATTACAAAAAAGATGTTGAGACTTTGGAAAAAGTGCAGAGAAGAGCAACTGAAATGATTAAAGGCCTGGAGACTAAAACATATGAAGAACGGTTGCAGGATTTGGGTATGGCTAGTCTAGAGAAAAGAAGGATTATGGGTGACATGATAGCAATATTACAGTATTTGAGGGGCTGCCACAAAAAAAAGGGGGGTCAATTTATTTTCCAAAGCACCAGAGGGCAGAACAAGAAACAATGAATGGAAACTAACCAAGGAGAGATGCAACCTGGAATTAAGGAGAAACTTCCAAAAAGTGAGAACAATTAACTAGGGGAACAACTTGCCTTCAGAAGTTGTGGGTGCTTCATTGCTGAAGGTTTTTAAGAAGAAACTGGATAGCCACATGTCTGAAATGGTATAGGGTTTCCCTGCTTGAACAGGGGACTGGACTAGAAGACCTCCAAGGTCTCTTCCAGATTCTATTCTGTTCTGTTCTGTTCTGTTCTGTTCTGTTCTGTTCTGTTCTATTCCTTTTGTTCCCTTAACAACTTGGTCCCTTTCCCTGAGGGAGATTTTCCTGGCTTTAGCCACCCTGCTTACATGCCTTCACCACTTTTAGGTATGGTGGTTTTGGCCAAGTCTCACACATTCCTTCCTCTGGCATCGCATTAAACAGGAGATGCCACAAAATGGGGCTCACTCATCACCTGCTCAGAGCATTACATGTTTTTCTATGTATTCTTGCCAATAGGTTTGCTGTCTAGTTGGCTTGGAGGTACAATATTTTAGGAAAACAAATCTAACACAGTGAAAGACTGAGGAGATTAATACAAAGGCAAATATTTTAAACAGAAATTTTTGAACAACTTTCCTTCCCTGGGATACCAAATCAGGTAACCAAGATGTGAGCCAAGATCTCTGGAGAAAGGCTGCATATAAATTGAACTAATAATAATAAATAAATAAATCAGTTCCATCCCTCCAGATCTTGGGAGATGTGAAATGCTAGAGTCTTAAGCTTGGCTCATTTTGCTTCAATGTAATTCTCATTTTGGTTAGGTTAAAACAGCAAAGACCTTTAAAGGATTCACAACCCTGACCTGCCCTTATTAGTAGATGATCAACAGCCACATAATTTTGGCTATTTTGACTGCAGTCCTGATGTCTGTCATTTCCTCTGTCAGAGTGGTGATGAGGGACGATGTGAGGTTGACACTTTTAGGTAGGATTCACACCACTTTTCTTAGATCCATGTAAGCTCTTTGGGCCAGGGCAAAGCCTCCTACTAAGAAAAGGGTTAGAGTCATGACTTCTGTTTTGGAGAAGAATGCCACGTCACTCTCACAACCAGAAGATAGTTCCAGTTTAAATCATATTGATGGACTCACATGCGTGGGGGGGCAGGGCAAATGGAGAAGTCAAGCACCCAATGACACAAGCCCACCCACCCACCCTCGCCCAAACTGTAGGCTGGGACATGAGTATGACACTCCTTCCCACATAATAAAATGAAGCCTTTAGGCAAAAATAAATGGATGGAGGCATAGGAAACATTGTAAACCTTTTCACAAGTAAAAACAGGAGAATTTGAGGGCATTGGGTGTTTATAATTCCCAGATTTGTCTGAAATGGTATATGGTCTCCCGCTTCAGCAGGGGGGTTGACTAGAAGACCTCCAAAGTCTGTTCCAGCTCTATTCTGATTGAATTAAAGGAGATTGAAAATTATTTCTAAATATAAATGAAGTACTGTAATACTTCACATTCATACCACCCACATTTATGACGTGTGTTTTAGTCAATCAGAGGCAGTGTAAAAATGGTTCCCAGGGTTGCTCAAACTCCTCAGCTAAAACAAAGCATGTGTGCTCATATTAAAATAAGAGTTACTGTTTAGAAGATCTGTATTTTTACCTGTGACGTGTCCTCTAAAAAAATACCAATCCCAGATCTCCTTGTTCTTAAATAAAAAAGTAGGTGAAAGAGGCAAAGCACAAGAATAATCAGAGAATCAGATGCTAGTAACAGAAAGTAGTACTGCTGATAAAATGTATAAGGCCAAAAATATGAGACCACAGTTTGTGTTGCGAAACTCTAACACAGTGTTTCTCAATCTTGGAAGCTTGAAGATGGGTGGACTTCAATTTCCAGAATCCCCCAGCCAGCGCTGCTGGCTGGGGGATTCTGGGAGTTGAAGTCCACCCATCTTCAAGCTACCAAGGTTGAGAAACACTGCTCTAACAGATCTTTCTGAAAATTTTTCTTTTGAAGTATTGCCTGTGAACCAAATCTACAAATCTAATTTTCAAAAAGAGTAATGAACGTCTCCACTTAACATTTCTTACCTTACTGTAAAACACATTTACACTATTTTATCTCAGCATTTCATCAAGATAGGATTTCTCTCTTTTTTTCCACTCCAAATAATTTACCATAAAATCTGTGTGCATTAGAGAATACAGCAAGCCAGACATGTTTTTCTGTTAAATTTTTCTTTGTTAGGGAAGATCTCTCTCTCTCTCTCTCTCTCTCTCTCTCTCTCTCTCTCTCTCTCTCTCTGTGTGTGTGTGTGTGTGTGTGTGTGTGTGTGTGTGTGTGTGTTTGTATGTTATAAACCAGCAGCTAATAATTTGTAGTGCTTGGTTAGCCTTCGGATTGTTTACATAAATGTACTAATAAGAAAAGAAGTTTCAGACAATTAGTATTCTCCAAAAACTTCTAAAAGAGAACAAGAATAGTTATAAAATCTATCAATTTTATATTTTGAATGGAACCTAGTAACAAAAAAAAATCAATTATAATTGATAACATTATTCAAATCTTTAACAGTTTAAGTAGTTCTGCAGTGTTGCCAATTATCCAGGTGATGGGATCTAGGGGCATTCTCAGGAAGGTACAGAAAATTGAGATAGCATTTGTAAAAGTTGATGGCCTGCCCCCTTTTTAGGTGAGTTGCACATAAGTAGGCCTTTTATTGGATCATCTTAGATGCCCTTTGTAGGCTATCTTCCGACTGGATATATTCAAGAAGAGTTCAGGCAACCATCTGGCTCAGATGTTTTAATTTGAACTTGTGCACTGAGTAGAATGTTAGGCTTGATGGCCTAAATGGCCACTCCCAATTCTGTGATTCTATGATTCTGGAATGTATAAAACTAGATATACAAAGCTTTTAAATGAATTGATTTGCTAATAAAATAGGTAAAGATGCTCTGGCTTGTTTAAATTAGAATTAAAAAGGAAAACAAAATATTGAAAAAACCTCACTTTTAGTAGCACCAAAAATAAAAGCAGTTGCTATTATCTTTGAGGCCATGGCAGAAATTTGTAATAGCTTAATTTCATAGATTTAGAGAATATAATTTTAGAATTAATATATATAATGCATATAATGTATATATGATATATATATTCAGTGCATGATTCATGATTCATGCATTGTAATACAATGAGTTCAGTTATATATGTAGGAGTGAGTTCCTGTTACAAGTTTATATTGGGAAACTCCAAAATGATGCTTGGAGATCTTCTAGGATAGTTTCTATCTTGTGGCTATCATGTGAAATAGGATACTCTAATTAAAACAGCTGTGGTTCAATTTCTTTTGTAGAAAATCATCATTAACAAAACAGAGTCTTTGAAAAATTGTAACCCTGCAGTACTTTTAAATATTTGTAGAGGTGATTGATGATTGTGGTAGCAATTCAGTCATTTTTGAAAGTGTAATTGAAATCAGATTAGAAGGGTGTTATGAGAACTATTTAAAGACAGCAATAGAAATTGTTAATCTCGCAGGATTGTTGAAAAAAGTGCCTTCCTCTGGTACGAAAATCACAGAGCAGCTGTTCTAAAACTAAGAGAACAGATTAGGAGGCAGCCCAAATCCCATTGCTGAGAAAATATAACAGTCTCTGGATCTCAAACACATGTTGTTTGCAAATAGCCTTTAACATTTTATAAAATGCTGTCTTTTCTACACAGTGCAGGATAAAATTAGAATGGGTATCTTTTCTTGCAGTGCCAGCTGTTTTTTCTTCCATGCTTCTTTCTTGACTACTAATAGAAAATTAGTTTGAATGTCAGCTTCCCATAAAATAAATGTGTGTCCTATCTTTTAATCTGTACAAATTATTTGCATGATAAAGGACTATTCTGTTCATATACAATCTAAATAATCTCCCACAAGCCCCAGGGAATATTGTAAGTGCAGAGTACAATATGAATAACACAATCTTTATTACAAATCGTTTCTTGTTTGGGGGGTTATCTATAGTAATTGTTTAGATTACTTGCTCGAAAAATAACAGTGGAAGTCCACATCAGATGCAGGGCCGGATTTAGATGAAAAGAGGCCCTAGGCTATTCCACTTATGAGGCCCTTTCACCTATAGTGAAAGTGTAATTTTAATTTTGCTAACAATTTGAATGTAAGCCCCTCTTGATCTTGAGGCCCCCTCTTGATCTTGAGGCCCTAGGCTGAAGCCTAGTTAGCCTATAGGAAAATCCGGCCCTGATCAGATGTCATACAACTCGGAAAGTTTGTCCTTTATTAGTTATTTTAAAAATGCAGAAGGAGACAGACTGAAACTATTTACTAGTTTCTACCCTCTAATATACTAGGAAGAGAATTAGGAACTTTCCACATCCTTAAGAGAAGATTTAGGAATATCTCCTCCATAAACCAAGATTACAGTGGTTTTTGTGATCTCTTGGATGCGACGTTTCTCAAGAGTTGACAAGCAGGAGAAAGCATAACAATAGAGTGTAGGGTTTTCTCCTTTCCCCATCTGCCAGAATCTTACACACTGCTGATATAATTAATTTTTCTTGGTCTGTACATACAGTAGGCAAATGGGGACAACCTTGTCCATGGAGCAGGGTCAATTTCTGACAGATTGTTAATCTCCTGGGTTAAATCATTTGTCAAAACCATCAGCATTCATAGCAGATGTGTTTTTTTGCCAGCTGGTGATGTTGAGAATGGGGGAAGCAATCAAACTAAAATGATCCACAAATCTCTTTTCTCAGCACACTCTGAATAGGGAATGAGGATTCTGTCCTCCAGAACATTGGCTATTGGGATTGGCAGTGAGAACAGCAAGATCTATACTGTTTAATTTTCTGCTCACAACAAATAGATGGAGAGCACCTTAACTGAGCTGTGGAGCAAATCCCTGTGTCAATTTATATTTTTAATACTAAACTGATTGTAACCAATTCTACACTCTGCAACTGACTAATTAAGTTCAAGATTATTTAAACTGCTCAGCCATATTTGTGAGATAAGGTTGCTGATGAAATAAATAAAAAGACTTTTATACTTTTTCCAATTTTCCAATATTTCAGCTTGCTAACAGGATGAGACAAAACTGACAGCTTGCTGGCACCATGTCCCCATATCTCTGCTTCCCTAGAGTGCTGGATTTGGAGTGGGGTGACCTATGTTGAGTCTATATGTTCTTCTCATTTAATTGTAATCTTGAGTATCCTTAAAAATCTTATTATCTTTAAAAAAAAAAAACATTCAAAGAAATTCCCATGGAAAGCTTTCTTTACCATTCATTCCAAAATATTACTTTAAGTTTATCTGGAACCTTAGTCTGTAACTTTCTAAAATCAAAGTTGTAATCACCCTTTTGCTCTTTATTATAAAGATTTTTTTTTAAAAAAAAGTTCTTAAACTTAAAACTTTCTTTTACTAAGGATTGAACTGAAAATTTATCCAATGGTGGCAAATTTGTCAATCCAGAAAAGCAGTTAATCAGCAATATCTGAAAGTGAGTTGAAAGGGAAGCATGCAAACTCAGTGTCCTGAGTTTGAAAGTCCTGATCACAGTTTGAGCAAGATGACTATTCCCTTATCTCCCTGAGCTCTAAATGCTATCTCGGCCTCAAAAGGAGCAGCTGCTGGAGCATTAGTGGGCAATCTCAAATCCTCTCCTTGTTTCTACTTACTGGCTCTTCAGTCTGCTATGGTTGTCAGCTCCACTTTTCACAGAGCCGTATTCAGTCAGCCATTTTCTTCCTCCAGAGCAGATTCTTTGCATTTACTACACTTATAATGATGTGTGTATATTTTTACATATGTGGCGTTTATACAATCAGAAATAGATTTTTTCAAAAAGTTTTTCTAAAACAATTTACTAATTAAATTAAAAAGTAAAGTCAACTTCCCAACTATCCCTGTTTATTTACAAGATTGGTTGTAGACATTTTAAGACCTTGGCAAATTCATATTGTTTGGCTTATTTTCCAACTTTGTTAGGAAGCTCAAAAAGGCGCCTCTTTCTTTCTTTTTTTTTTCTTCAAGTTTTTGAACTTATGATTTTCAACCCCCGGACATTTCTTTTTCTTTTCTCAGACATTTTTATGCTGTTTACACTATGAAATTATATTTAACCCACAAGCAGGTGTGCTGCCTCACAGAGTGCACGCAACACTCTGACTGCTTTTTTGCTTTTTTATTATGCTTTTCAGAAATCTTTTTCATTTTTCTGCCCAATAAAATTTGTACCCCTAAACTGGTGCCTACTCAGATTTCGTACAGAGCTGGTCCCGTTTCTTTTTATATTTACAGCATTCAGCATTAATCAAGAATTATTTTTCTCATAGTTGTTAGAACACATATGAAGTCCATATAATAGTCATATAGTATATATAAAGTAATCCTTAAAGTCATTTGTTTAGCAACCATTCAAAGTTACAGTGGCATTGAAAGAACTGACTTACAACCAGTCCTTGCACTTAGAACTCTCACAGTATCCCTGCAGTTGTGTGATTAAAATTTAGGTGCTTAGCAGCCATTGTGTATTTACAATGGTTGCAGCGGCCTGGAGTTATTTGATCACTATTTGTTACCTTCCTGCCCTGCTTCCAACAAGCAAAATCAATGTGAGTAGCCAGATTTGCTTAAAGACTGTGTGATTCACTTAACAACTGCAGTGATTTGCTTAACAACTGTGGCAAAAATAGTTGTAAAGTCAGGCATGACTGACTTAGCAACCACATTGCTTTGAACACATTGCATGAAATAAAAAATATCTGAGAGAATAAAAATACCCAGATGTAGATATAAAAATATTATATATCACAACATTCTATGTTCAAGGGAAACTGCGACAGGCTGAAGCAGCCTAAGGCAAATCTAAATTTAACACAAAAATGGCATTGAAGCTTTTCAGAACTACTGTGTCTTTAATTAAAAGTTTGTTGCCTGAATGTCCTGTCTCTTGTATCTTTTTTCTTCCACATATCAATTAATTATCTATAAACTGCCCTTCAAGGATCTCTTTTCATTGATCCTTAATTTTGTATTAGAGTTGACTGAAAAAGTATGAAATATATTTTGTAATACAGTTCAATCTTAATCAGCTTTAGAGTGTTATATAGGATAATTTAATTTATCTAGTTTTCAAAGACAAAAAATTAGTTGATAAGTGAATATAAGTCATTGGATACAAGATGGGTGGCAAATAAATTTCATAAATAAACAAACAAATAATTCATCCAGATAACATTTATGTTTGATTTTTATGACAGTGTTAAATATGTACTTTACAAGAGAATCTTATGAATGCATGTTCGGGGAAGTGTCCCATAGAGCTTACTACTGGTTTACTACATTTGTCTATAATCCTGTGTACCCTTGCTTCATATTGTACTGAAAGTAATTCTAATCAGCAAAATTGAATTTACTTTTGAACAAGCATGCATAAAATTTATGGTGTAATTTCTCATTATTACCAAATGAGAATGAGATTACCAATACATCTTGGAAGTTTCTTCATGTTTGGCTGAATTGTGATCAGTATTTACAAAGATAACTAGAACAGGTTTTTGTCATCATATTTCTGGCACCATACGTTCAGATAATGTGCAGTCCAGGATTTATACTAAGTCTCTACATAGGCAACTATAAATATACAGTAGATAAAAACAATTATATAGATAAGATCTATGGTGGCGCAGTGGTTAGAATGCAGTATTGCTGGCGAACTCTGTCCTCAGCCAGGAGTTCAATCCTGACTGGCTCAAGATTGATTCAGCCTTCCATCCTTCTGGGGTCGGCAAAATGAGGACTTAGATTGTTGGGGGCAAAATGCTGACATTAGTAAACCATTCAAAGTTATTTAAAGCATTATGGAGTGGTATATAAGGCTAAGTGCTATTGCTATTGCTGTAGACTGGAATTCCTTTTGCTAAATACGTTTTGATAAATGCTTGATTACATGTACTGATTTCAAAAAGAATGGAGTAGAAGCATCCTTTCTAAAATTCTCATTTCAGTTTCTAAAAAGAGAACATGACTATAGTTTATGGCAATTCATGCAAATGAATTGGCATCCATACTGTGTGTTCATTTATTTACACTATAGAACCTGTTCTGCAGTGTAATATTTTCCAACATGACTATCATCATGAATTGAAATTCATGCAGATCTATGAATAAAAATGGTTATAGAATATATAAAATAGAGAATACAATTTTACTTTGTTAGGTTTCATTCATAGAACTATAAGTTAAAAATCAAATGCTACATAAAAGACGAAATACATGGTACAAAATAGCAATAGATCAAAAGCAATGGAAGCAATACCACTATATTAAATGCACTAAACTTTCCAAGTCAGAACTTTCTCATTTCCCAAATTCTGTTAAATCCTGGTAATTTTAAATAATTCAACTAAGCCTGATGAGTTTTTATTTAAGAACAATTCCTGACTCCTTAAATAATTCACAATGTTAACAGAATGGAGCTAGCTGCCTTATTAGTGCATTTGCTGGCCACTATCCCATTAGGGTAAAGTTAGCCAAGAGGAGCACAGTGGTTCACTTGATTAGGATGCTGGGATGGATGTTAGCAATCCCACATTTGAGACCTGAATGCAGCCTGAGGCCGAGTGAGCTCTCCTTCACTCCAGCTTCTGCCACGGACATGAAAGGAGCCCTCAACTGGGTGTTCCCCAGGCAATGGTGATGTTACCAGCTAATCCTTTCAACCTGGAATGCCTTGGTGCTTCTGACATGAATGCAGCAGCAGTTAACCAAGATTAGCAAAAAAGAAAGGTTGAGTGAGAAATGATGGTTATAGCAAAAGAAGAGACTTCCTGACAATTTTTCTTTATATATTTATTTTGAGTCTTACTGCTGATGGCAGGGAATGAATTATCACAATGGCAGGTATAGATAAGTTAGGTAGAGTTGTGCTGGCTGTTGGGGAGGCAGATGCAGTCCATGCAAAAATGGCTATGGAGAATAGTGCTCTGGCTCTGCTTAAAGCAGCCAATAGAACCTTGGCAGTTCCAAATCGCTGACTGTCTCATCAGCTAGTTGATGAAGCCGACTAAATGGTTTCCATGGTGAGAATTATGTCAGGAGAAAAGGGAAACTGCTACTATCAAATCAACCAACTTCATATATCTTCTTCTTACTTTTAACAATCTTGATATTTAATACCTTCAAATAATGTTGTAGGACTTGATTTTATTTCTTTTCTTTGTCCCTTCTCACAAAATCTTTCAAAACTTTACAAGTTTCTTTTGTAAATCCAATGTAGGAAAGTTATCCAGGTCACTCTTTTGGTTTATTATTTGTATATCCGTTTTAATTACCAAGACATCAATTTCATTTGTATACCCAGTATAGCATCTTATTCTATATCATTCTTGTGGTCTATCATTTTAAATCCACTTTCAAATAAATCTCAGTGTTATTCTTCTTCCATAACATCTTTTATGTGCAGTTAAAGTTAATTTCTGGGTCCAGGGTTCACAAATATTCCTCAGTACATCCAATTTTAAATATTTTGCTCCATTCTGTATGAGTAAGTCAAGTTTAAGTGTTCGTCTTGTTTATTTGTAGTCTTTAGTTTGTTCTGGTTACCTCTAATGTCCAACCTTCGAAGTCCCATTCTTTAATTTTTTAAAGAATTCAAAACAGCAGCATTTTTCCACAGAAAGCATTTTTATAATTAATTTTAAAATCTTATTTCAAATCCATCTGGATCCCTAGGCTGTTTGTAACTTTCTAAAATCAATGCCTAATGCCCTTTTGCTGTTTATTCCAAAACAAGATTTTTTGAAGTCTTTAAACTTATATTTAAAACTTATTTTGCTACTTATTGAAGGAAGCTCACCAGGTGCTATAAAACTAGTTCCAAAGTTTCCTAACAGCTAAAACCTAAAAAGCAATTAACAAGAAATTTGCGGAAGTGATTAGGAAATGAGGCTCAGCAGACCTTATATCCATATAGGCTGTTAATTTGACTAAAATCCTTCAATTCCCTGTTGCTCAACTCAGGAACTGAAGGGTACAAGTGGGCAATCTCAGTATCTTTCCTTTTTTCTGGATAGACTTTACCAAACAGAATTCAGTCTCTGGCCATCAATCTCGATTGCAATGCCATCCCTGCTCCTTCAAGGACATCTAGTTTGCTAAGAATCCTCACCAGAACTTTCTGAAAGACAGCGTTTAACATTTGTGTGCTCTTTTCTATCCAGGTGTTCTTTCCAGAATAACCAGTAGAAAGGAGCTCTGGAAAACATTTCCCAAAGAGAACTAACAATACATGCTTCTTTCCATGCAGAATGTGCAGGCATCCCTCATCTTTCTGCTGTACTTCTTTTTGTCCCTTATAAAATTATATTGTATTTGAAAACAGTAAATGTTCGTCTGTAGTTACTGGTTAAGTTTGAGAACAATTGTCATGATAAGCTTTATATAACCAGTTATCTAACTATCAAGTATAAATTAAGTATCAAATATAGCAGTGGTGGGTTGCCCCTGGTTCGGACCCGTTCTATAGAACTGGTAGTAAAACCAGTGGGAGGCTCCACCCACCGACCCCCGACATTATCAGGAAGCTTCTGCGCAAAAGCGCATGTGCACGGCCCCGTTGCGAACCAGTAGTATAGGCAAATAAAACTCAACCCTGAAATATAAGAAGAAAAATTAATAAGAGAGAGAGAGAGAGAGAGAGAGAGAGAGAGAGAGAGAGAGAGAGAGAGAGAATAAATTCCAAGTTAAAATAATGATAATTACAAGATAGTGTTGCAAAATTTTCAGACTGAGGACTAAGGTGTTGAAATTGAATTTGGTAATCGCAAACCAATTTATATTAGAAAAATGAATCAGGCATACATTTGCTGAGTTCCAAACTTTCTCTTAAAATTGACAAAGAGATCTTAATCCTTATTACAGATAGTTCACTGTTTTATTTGCATTGAGCAAGTTATTTCTTGGGTGAAGGAGGGTGGGTACAGCTGGCCATTTCATCTGTGATTTTTGTCTCAACATTATTAATTTGATGATTCAGGATGTCCTATATAGTATTGTATAAACATTAAGCTTTATAACAGTTATCACACAAATGTATGGATTGTTTGTTTTATCTATTGTGTACAAAAAGTCCCTCTTTATCTTTATAATATTTATTTGTTTTTCATTGGTAAAAAAATAAAAGGCAGAGTCCTAATAGTCTTTGTCAGAACTTGGAAAGTTAAGAAGGGTTGGATTCAGTTGGTATTTAAATGGGAGATGTCCAAAATTAACTCCTCCTTGGAGGACATTTTCCCTTGAACTAAGTTTCTTGGCCAGGTTATTAATCTCCAAGCCTTATTAATTTCTCTATAAAATGAGTATTGGGAATGATAAATTGCAGAATCAAAAGAAAATTTAGAGCTCAGACTTCAACTCCACCTTTCAACAACCTTCTTTTCCAACCTTTTATTTTGTGAAACAGTTTCTCAAAATTCCAAATCTACCTGTTTGGAACTACCAGTAGTTCACACCCACTGAATAGTAATAATATACAATAGAGTTTCTTCCTATAGTGTTAAATATGTGAATAGTAAGTTGGGTTTAGAAATAAATGTAGCAGAATTATTTCAGTCAACCTGAAACTGTAAAATGACTCATTCATACACTTTGCACAAAGCTCCAAGTATTGTTAGATGCACTCTTAACAAATAGGTCAGAAGATTTTGTGGCTCCCTGCTGTAGATCCTCAGCAGATAAAATTCTCACAAAAGTGGTCGATTTGTGGTTATTTCTGTAGCATGTGCTTGAGTTACACAATAAAGCTACAACTAGCTGAGCTGGTAGATGACAACCAGACAACCCTTGTCTTCCTGTATGGTCAGGCAATTGCAAACCATTCCATAAATGCTAACCCAAAAAATCTATTGCCCCAAGGTCTTTGCTTTTTCTTCTAGTCCTATGCAGTAGATTTTAAACTATGTTATAGTTTTAAGTTAATTTTAAGTTAACATTATTAAGTCTGTGCAGAGATGTACACTGAAACTAAAACTCATTTTAAAATCTAAGCATATTTTTAATGGAATAAATAAACTAGACACTTGAAAAATAGAACCAAGAACCAAGGGAACAATAAGCCTGAAACAATGACAAAGTAGGGAGAGAATCTGCAATCAACTTCTGTTCTTCAAAATATATGTATGTTAGTAGTAAAGTAAAAAGGGGGGGATAGAGATTAGAGTTCATTCCAAGAGACAACCAAAAACACTTCCAATCCCCTTTCTATATACATCATCAAACAATATTAACTGAAAATATTCTCTGTCCTCTATCAAAACTTTAATGTCATTGTTCAACGTTATTTGAATATTTTTGTATATAAAGGAACCCAACAGTGCCCATATGGTCTGTGTGTGAGTTTTAGCAAACTACATTTTGGACCACACAGAGCTTCCAGTTCATCTTCTAAGACAACCCCAAGTATGGTGCATTACAAGAATCTATATATAAAATGATAAGTGCATGAGTCATTTTGCCATGGTGCCCCAGCTCCAAGATCCACAACTGACACATTAGCCAGAACAGATAAAGGCCCTCTGGCCACAGCCTCTATCTGTGGCTGTAGGAAGAGCAGAAAGTTCAGGAGGATCCCCAGATAGTGGAGCCTTTTCTTAAGTTGTTATGTGACCCCATCCAGAGTCCATATTACAACTGGCCTAAGGCCAGATTGATCACCAACAACAGGAACTGTAATTTTTAGAGATTTAATCTCTAAACTATCAGAGCCAATCTGATCTTGTTTTGATCCATTCAGATCTTCACAGTCCCAAGGCGCCCATTATGTTTGTCTGTTATCTAATTTCAAGGAGAGGGGGAAGGGGAGAAGAAAACTATGCCATAATGACATTAATTAAAGTTGCATGCCTATTAAATTAGCATTCATGTAATAGATAGCAAGTTATGCATTGTGATGTTAGAATCAAGCTCATCGTAGATTAAGCATCTTAAGGTGCTTCATAAACATTCCCATGAAGTGACTCAAATAGATTATCATTATCATTATCATTATCATTAAAACCAACAGAAACAGAAATGGGATTTAGGAAAAATCCTTTTCTGGTGCTTAAAAGACCTCCTGGAATACTATCAAAAGGATAGTGTGCATCCCCAAAATTAATGTATGATTGAATGAGTCTCATTAGAATTTTAGATCAATTGAGTTTTTCTCCCTCTCTCTCTCTTACTAAGGAAATCAACCACCCATGTAGTACATTTTAATGGTATTCTACTGGCAATTTTCTCACTTGCTTAGGTTAGTAGAAGCTAATCAGGGAAAATCATATAAACCATCACAGTCACTATTGAAATACATAGACTTTCACGTTGGTAATAGATATATTCTTTTTTAATGTGTATTACTCTTATTTATGTAAATTTCCTCCTTTCTTTGTCCTGCAAAAATGGTAGTACCAGATTACTCGCTCTTGCTAATGATTCCTCTCCTTTACCGCCTGTCTGCTATAAAAAAAAAAATGGAACTTCAAACACTGAGAGAATATTTGTTTCATTCATACATCATACCTAGCCATAATGTGATGGCTCACTTTGACTTAATATATTGTGTAAATTCAAATATAATAGTTTATTCTACAAACCGGTTAAAATGAGCCATAACTTAATATGATGAGTAAACCATTTTTGATTTTATGTGCGGTGGAAAACTGTATTTAATTCTATAAACAACTAACTCTCAATCATTAGCATAGGGAAACCTAACCAATAAAGCCAAGGCTTTTCTGTAATATAATTTTATTAATAGTGATTATTAAAGCAGTTAGGCAATCCTTGTCAGAGTTCATGGAAGGTTACCTAGTGGGGCTGCTGGGGCTGAGGGAGGTACACCTGCAAGCTCTCATGACAAAAGCAGCATTGCAATATCATGCCACAAGCTGCATCCTTTTGGATTTGTGTGGGATATTATGACGGACATAGAAATGCAGCGGGAGCTTACATTATGATATCATAATTTTGCTTTCCTCATTCCAACCACCTTTGCCTCTTTGAAAATACCGCCGGTCTTGTCCAGAAGCAAAAAAATATTGGAATAAAATTAAAACATGGTTGGAAGAGATGATACAGTTACGTATTGAATTTAAACCAGAGCTGTTCCTATTGGATATTCTTCCAGAAAAGACTAGTAAGGAAAATACTTATTTGATTATACATGTAATAACAGCTGCAAGGATTGTTTATGCTCAAAATTGGAAAGCAGAGAAAATACCTTTGGAAGATGAGGTGATTAAAAAAAATTATGGACTGTGCAGAAATGAATAGATTGACTTTAAGGATTAAAGATAGGGAAAAGATAGATTATTATAGAATATGGAACTGTTTCTATTATTGGCTGGAAAAGAGATATAAAAGATAAAAGCTTTATGGTTATATTTAAAAATTTGATAGGCAGAATTTTGTTTTAGTAAGGAGATATTAAAATGGTTTGTATAAAGATCAAGATAGAAGAAAGTTCCTTTTTTGGAAGAAGAAGAAGAATGACCGAAGATAACACCGAGATGTCACAGGGAGGGGGCGACAGATGTACTAAATGTTTGTTTGTTTTTATAAAAAATAATAAAATAATAAATAATAAAAGCTGCCTGTAATTACTGCAAGTTCAAATCTCACCAGGCTCAAGGTTGACTCAGCCTTCCATCCTTCCGAGGTAGGTAAAATGAGGACCCGGATTGTGGGGGCAATAAGCTGACTTTGTATAAAAAAGAACATCGCTTGGGGGGGGGCGAAAGCCCTACTAAGCAGGTATATACAAAAGTATGAAGGCTATCGCTTAACGCATTGTAAGCTGTCCTGAGTCTCCGGAGAAGGGCGGCATATAAATTGAACCAATAAATAAATTGAACCAATAAAAAAGTTATATATATATATATAAAAAAATCCTCCGGTTGAGGGTTAAAGCAGAACTACTCCTATTTCTGGGATCCCTGCCTTGTCTATTCTAATCCCTTATCCCAGTGCTTGCTGTCATTCATTTTTTTCTTTTCCCCAATCCCCCTGTAAATTTTCCTTTCCTCACCACTTTTTCTGTCTCAGTGCTTATTCTTCTCCCACCACAGTTAAACATTTTTTAAAAAAAATATTTCCAGAGGAATTTTAAGCATGATCAAAGCTGTAGTCACATCCAGCATCTTCCTGTCACCAAGATGCCTCATTTACCAGAGGATATTCTGGGGAAATAATTATGTGACGTGTGACTGAAGTTTAAACCCAGACTATACAGACAGTCTCTTCTGATTTTATTTTAAAAGTGTCAGCATAGTAACTGGATTGGTGAACCACAAGACCACAGAGTTCCAGACTTGCAAGATATGTGCTCAGCCTAATAGGACCACAGAGAACTTGGTCAGCACCTAACAATATACTGTTATTCAGAATATAAAACAAATTATTCTAGAATTTATTCTTGAAATGTTTCAAATTTAAACGATTCTTTTTCAAGTTAGCAAAACTCATTTTGAATTCAAACCAAATATCTTTAAAAGTCAGAGCATTTCAATGCAATGGTCAGAAAACTCTTGTTTCAAGCTCAAAACATTTCATATTTAAACAATGTTTTGCAACCCTTAATAGAGAATGCAAGAAGATTCTCATGCCTGCTCTTAGATTGTATTTAAAATAAAATTGCAAAACAATAAATACTAAAAGCATTTGTTTTTGTCTTAAACATCAAATCTGAAGCAACACATATGTTAATTCCTGGTCAATCATCTTCTTCACATTTTTTAGCCAAGACTTTTTCACTGTTGCCATAGATAACCAGGATTTTCTGACATTTTCTTATTCATAATAACCATTATTCAGGGACAGAAGTAAGTGTTTGTATGTGGTTTGCAAGATACAAAAAATCTCCCTTTCTCTTCCCTAAAATCTATGAAACTGAGTTTGTTATTATTAAAAATTAAAGAAGAGGATTTAATTGGGGGTTACAATGCTGTAGCATTATATCCAGTGGTGAAATCCAATTTTTTTTACTACCAGTTCTGTGGGCGTGGCTTGGTGGGTGTGGTGTGGCTTGGTGGGTATGGCTTGGTGGGCGTGGCAGGGGAAGGATACTGCAAAACCTCCATTCCCTCCCCACTCCAGAGGAAGGATATTGCAAAATCTCCATTCCCACCCCACTCTAGGGCCAGCCAGAGGTGGTATTTGCCAGTTCTCCGAACTGCTCAAAATTTCCGCTACCGATTCTCCAGAACCTGTCAGAACCTGCTGGATTTCATCCCTGATTATATCTAATGTTGTAGCTAAATATACTTCTGCAGTACAATGACTGATACTAATAAATTCATTATATGAATCTGAGCGATATATAGATTTAAGGAAATAACCTGATCAGAGGAACTCAGCAGATCTTGACAAAGATATATTGGTAAGGTTCTGTAAAGAAAGGTACACCTGCCCTATGTTGATGCTTCTCTGCAGAAATAACACCCTATTAATGACTTGCCATTACATATATCTTAAACTACCTGTCTTTTGTCAGACACAAGGAAAAGGATGAATTGCTCTATGTGTAACACATCTGAGACAGAAATAGATGGAAGATTAAGAAAACTGGACAGCTCCCATTCATAACTCTCTCCTTCTTGTGAAGTTATAGTCTCATCCACTGGTTGATTAATTGATGTTCACTACAAAACATGACAACTGAAACTCTCCTCTATGCCAAGGTTACACCTTCTTGTGCACCGTCTCTTCAGTTTTTGACAGCACTGCTTTCTTGAGCCAAACTAATTAAGAAAAGGTTGAACCAGTTTAGGTGTGAAAAAACAACCCAGAGCCAAACCCCAATTAACCTCAAATGCTAACTAAATTGGAGATGAACAAAAGTTCCAAACTTGTTACTCTTCAAATCCACCTACATTTTTATGATTATTTTATACTTCATGACAGAAAACTGAAGGTGTGTAAAGCAACACATGCAAAGTGCTTCTCTCCAGATATTCAGTTTACCAAGAAATCAAGATCCTGGAAACTGCTCTCAAAGAACTGGTGCTATAAAGATATTCTCAGCCCAGTTTTATAGCTATAGATTAACATTTGTCAAAAGAAACTCTAGGTAGTAATGCCATTATTTTCAAATTGGCTTCTCCTAGAATTCCCCACTAGCAGAGCCAAAGGGAATTCTGAAGTTGCAATCCCAAAACAGCTGCTAGATGTAAGAATATGAAAGGCTGACTAACCAAATATAAAGGAATTGTAATTTCAGAGGATGTATCAATGTATCACTGCATAATTTGTATTGCCATTGACTCTGTTATAATTTTGATGGAGATACAAGTCTGTATTATGTAATACAGTCATAAAAATGAAAGTGCTTGGAAATATATTATATTATAAAAAGTAAAAGGTTTGCATCCAGTCTATTAGTTTAATTTACATAATTTGTTGAAGCGAGTTTCACTAAACTGATCAACATCCCATAAGGAGACCTTCATTATTATTTTTTTCCATACTAACTCTCTCTCTCTAATAAATTAAATTGCAGCAAGTTATTATTAAATGTAAAACTGTACATTCAATCAGGGACTGGCACTTTTTAATCATATTAAAGTATATTTATTATTACAACAGTAGTTCAGGGATTAACTAAATAGGATAGCGACAGAACCTTCATCAAAATGGAGACTGATGTCGAATTATTCCATTCCCCTGGTTTTTTTGCCCCTAATTCCTGGACAAAAATGCCCTGCAGGGAAAAAAAATTGATTCAGGAGAGTTGATTTAGGGGGTAAAGTAGCAAAAATGTACCTAATTTGCCACAACATGGGTATGTGATTAACTTGAATAAAAACTTGTTTTATTTTGAAAATAGTGATTATGGATAGTGTTCTCAACCTCAAGTTTGTATTTTTGTTACCCTACCAGCAGTATATATTGTATTTTTTATTAGCTTTCAAATTTATTAGCCTTATAATGGTGTTTTAAATCTATTATACCTGTTTCTTGTATGTAATATGCTATTTTACTGGGTTTCTATATTTCTATAGGTTAGAAGGGGGGGCAAAATTACTGTATTTTATTCAGAATTTAAAATTTTCTATAAGTAGAATCAAAGTCAGGATAAAAAACCAAACTAAAAGTGGGATCAGTTGGGCATCTTTTTGTATATGCAGCAATTCTAATTCTTTCATTATGAGAAAAAGAAAGTGTTAGACTTATTTATAGCTCATTTTTTGCAGTCATGAGCAATTTCCATAGTAGGCAAAGGCCATCCATTCCCCATCTCTCTCTTCCCTCATCAAAACTTACTCATCATCTTTTCCAACTTTTTCTGGGCCTCTCTCCCAGAATCAGATATCATTCCAAGCTCATATCCTGCTTCTAAGTTTCTATCCCTGTCTTAGACTATTTGCAAACTAAAAATACAGTTGTCTAAATCTTGTAAATTTGGAATCAAAATTGCAAGCAGTACTTTATGCAGGGCCGGATTTTCCTATAGGCTAACTAGGCTTCAGCCTAGGGCCTCAAGATCCAGAGGGGCCTACACAGTGGTGGGATTCTGGGGGTTCTAGGTGGCTCGGCCGAACCCTTTGTTAAATTGCTGGCTCCCCCGCCCCTCCGCACCACTATTTATTGCCAATAAATAGTGGTGGGCGAGGGGCGGGGGAGCCAGCAATTTAACAAAGGGTTCGGTGTTTTTTTTGTAATTTTATTGGCCCCCGGAGCTCCAGCATAGGCTAATTGGCCTCCCGGCTCTCAGCTGATCTGTCTCCGCTGTTTTGCTTCCTTCCAAAGAGTGCTGATTTTTTTTCCCCCTAGCTATACTGAGAAACGAAAGTGAAACTGCTTTGCTGTTGCTGCAAGGTTGGAAAATTAGGCAGGCAGAATTCTTTTCTTTTTCCTCACCAAAAAAGGTACGTGCAAACAATGGGAAATTTAGGGGAAAAGAGAAGAGTTCAGGATTTTAAAACACAAAAGAAAAAAAAGCTGTATTTAACTAGGGAATTGTAATAATTGAGATACTATTAATTGTATATTTCTGAAAGCAGAAATGGTTAAGTTGTGGTTTGGAGGAATATATGGGGGAAATTATTTGGTTTATTATTATTGGTAAATATAATTAATGGATTTGTAAGAAATTGGATTGCATGGAAATAATTGGAATATTCATGTTCATATTGATTAATATACAAAAAAGGTAGTTATATAACTAATTGATTTATATTAAAATGTTGAATTTATATTAAATAACTAATATTACATAATTAACCAATGTGAGGATGGATATAAAAATAGATGACAATGGGAAGGGGTATAATATAGAATAGAAGGGAAAAATTGAATTTGATTAAGATTAGAGATGAGGATGAGGGTAATATTGGTTTTTTACAAAAATAGATGAGGAATAAATATGGCAAAAAGGAAATATAGAAATTGTAAATTTAATTGAAATGACTAAACACTGTTTAAATTTGTGAACCGGCCAAATACTCTGTTCAAAGAAAATACATTGTATGTTTGTATGTGTGTTTCTAATTATTGTTATTTATTCATATTTGTTCTCTTTTATTCTTTAAAGTTTAACAATTCATTCTTTATCTTAATATCTTTATATTTGTTTGGGGTTGGCTTTCTTCCCTTTCATCTTTTTTATTGTATAGCAATCTTTCTCCTCAAACCTACCACCTCTCTTTTCTTTCCTTCTTACTTTCTCTTCCTCCCCCCTCTTCTTCTCCTCCCTACTTCCTCTTCCTTTCTCCTTCTCCTCCTCTCTTCCTCCCTCTCTCTCCTACTCTAATTTCCCTTCCCTTCCTTCATCCCTCTCTATTGCTGTATCCTTTTATGCATATGGACTACTCAGAGGGCTGAAAAAGTTATTTCTGACTGGTCCTTGCACTTTTGACCAGTCCTCGAACTTACGACTGTCCTCACATTTTACGTTTTTGCCCTATCTTGTCACCATGGTGAAGAAAAGCAGTTGTGAAATGAGTGACATGGTTGTTAAGAAAGCTGCACGGGCATAAATGTGAGGATGGTCATAAGTGTGAGGACCGGTCAAAAGTGCGAGGCCCAGTCAGAAATGACTTTTTTCAGCCCTCTGGGTAGTCCATTTTGTGCATATGGACTACTCAGAGAGCTGAAAAAGTTATTTCTGACTGGTCCTCGCACTTTTGACCAGTCCTCGAACTTACGACTGTCCTCACATTTTACATTTTTGCCCTTATCTTGTCACCATGGTGAAGAGAAGCAGTTGTGAAATGAGTGACATGGTTGTTAAGAAAGCTGCACGGGCATAAATGTGAGGATGGTCATAAGTGTGAGGACCGGTCAAAAGTGCGAGGCCCAGTCAGAAATGACTTTTTTCAGCCCTCTGAAAAAAGTCTATGCACATAGCCACGCCCACCCGGTCACATGACGAGCTACCCACGCCTACACAGTCACGTGACCAGCTAGCCACGCCCACCCAGTCACATGATTGCCAAGCCACACCCCCAACTAAGCCACGCCCACAGAACCTGTTGTTAAAAAATTGAATCCCACCACTGGTGAAAGGGCCTCATAAGTGGAATAGCCTAGGGCCTCTTTCAATCTAAATCCGGCCCTGACTTTATGCCTCTATTTAGCTTTTGCATTTCAGAATCTTTTCTTTGGGGGGAAGGCCACAGGGAAGAGGAATCCTGGGATGTTTCTGGAGTATCTTAACCATCCAGGGGTAGCAAACTGCCAGCCCACGGGCCAGATGCATCATGCACAGGGCACGCTGACCCCGGTTTCACAAAGGCAAAAAAGTCACGATATGTCATGTGACATCACGTGATGTGATCGAATTTGACACTTGTGTCTTAACGTATCTGGGATATAATGTTTGCTTTTCTTATAGTCTTTACTAAGTCTTCTCCTCCACAGAAAGAAAACAGACTGGTTACCAGTCTTCTCCTCAACCTTGAGATAATTTATATGTGTACAGTACTGTTTCTTAAGAGACACTTTATCAGAAAATCTCAGAGCATCAGGTTAAATTGGAAATATGGGGGGAAAGCATCCAGGAAGAAAACAATTGGCAATGCATATTATTATCAAGAACTACTCGGAAATCACCTTGAGGCAAGCTTGAATTGAAAGAGACTTTTTCTCTTTTAACTTAAGCAGCTGGTGAATTGTAAAAACATCTGTTAGACTCTCATATGGGCATGGCAAAAATGATGTGGTAAGGGCTAGAATAGGAACAGAAAATTCAAAAATATTTATTTCTGAACAATTATAAGATTATCCTTGCTGCTCTTCTTGTTGGACAATGAAGAAAAACCATTACCCATACTTGAATCACAACTGATTGATCAAAATAGATTTTTCTGCATAGATGGAAGACTAATATTGCAAAGACTTAGCATGGATAAATCACGAGGGGAAGGGACTACTATGCAAACAAAGTGATTTGGAAAATGCCACATAAGAATTACTATGTTTTCTTGTTGGAATGTTTATGAAAGGACATGTTCCTGGGAGAGGGCCCATATTGGTGCCATTGTCATATTAGCCCCGGAAGCTTCCACACTGCCACCTTCTCGTGTGTGTGAAAGTAGAAGGGGGGGATTTAGTAGAGGGAATGTATTTAAACAAAATAGCATTCTTCCTTTCGGTCAAGGTCAGGACAATCCTGCATCTGGAAAAGGAGTGGTTGGAGTGATGTCTCGAGATGGGATGGATGGTGATTGGAACATGTGATGCAGGGGTGAAATGCTCCCTGTTCGGACCGGATCGCGCGATCCGGTAGCGATGGAGGCTGGTGGTTTGGAGAACCGGTAGCAAAAATCCCTGCCCCACCCCCCCCACCCCCATGTCCAGCTGAGCCGCACAATCATCAGAGGCTTTTTTTTTTTACTTTTAAAAGCATTTTTTCTACAACCTCTTCGGCCAAAAAATGCTTTTAAAAGTTAAAAAAAAAAAGCCTCTGATAATCGTGCAGCTCAGCTGGGATCGTCAAAAGCTTTTAAAAGACAAAAACTCTTTTTTTCTTTTAAATGCCTCTGACGATCCAAGCTGAGTTGCCTGATCGGTAGACACTTTTTTAAAAACCTCTGCTGATCAGGCAACTCAACTGGGATCATCAGAGCCTTTTGAAAGCTTTTTTTTACAACCTCTTCGCTGAAGAGGTTGTAGAAAAAATGGTTTTAAAAGTAAAAAAAAAATTGGCCACGCCCACCCAGTCACATTACCCCCCCCACCAAACCACGCCCACCGAACCGGTAGTAACAAATTTTAGATTTCACCACTGATGTGATGGACTCAGGGCCGGATTTAGATGAAAAGAGGCCGTAGGCTATTCCATTTATGAGGCCCTTTCACCTATAGTGAAAGTGTAATTTTAATTTTGCTAACAATTTGAATGTAGGGAATGTAGGCCCCTCTTGATCTTGAGGCCCTAGGCTGAAGCCTAGTTAGCCTATAGGAAAATCCGGCCCTGGATGGACTGATGAGTGAGGGATGGTTTTGGAGGTTTTGATTACTGAGGGAAAACCCGGAACTCTCAGATTCAGGTTTTCCCAGATGTGCCAGTATACCTACTCTAATAAATGGAACTTTGAGAAAATGCTTGCCTCTGAGTTTTTAATTAGAGTTGGGTTTTTCTGGAACGCTGACAGCCATGAGAAAATCATTGTCTGGAAAGGCACTTAGGTTAGGAGGAGGACTGATAGGTGCAGTGTGGTATAATGTAACTATAGATGTATCAAAAAGAATTTCTTAAGCGTATCCATTAGTATACCTATACTTCACAAAAATATCTGCATATAATCTAATATTAAAATCTTTACTTTTGCTGTTTTGTATGTAATTTACTCTTGTAAATTATGCTAGTTGTGAAAAATAATAGCAGTTTTTGTACAAAGCTAAACGTAGTATACAATCAATCAGTTATATTTTTGCAGCCCTTCAAAGATGATAGAATTATATCAGCCAACAAAAGGCATAATTTCATTCACAGTTTGAAAGAGGCTTTAATATCCAGAAAGATAAAAAGCTTCTGAAAAATGTAAAATAAATGTAAGGGGGCAATCAGTCTCTAAAAACATCAGGGAATACTGCCACAAATTTAAAGAAGAATGAACCATTATCAGAAAAGCTTTCATGGTGAGCCCAGTGATGACTGGGAAATATAAGAAAATACTTACAAATTGCTTATACTTTATATGATAAAAATATAGGGTGTATCTCAAAAGTAAAGTTCCTAACCAAAAATATTCAACCATGTTCATAAAGGGAAAATTTAATAACAATGTGTCAATCAAACAGTGTCAATCAATCAAATCAAAGATATAAAGAGAGAAATGAATGAGATTTTAAAATTTGACACAGGATGCTTCTATTACTTATACAACCAATCCTTGGCAGCAGGAAAAAAAAGTTAATCCATCATCCGATTCCATCCAATTGTTGAGGATGGTTTGTTTCACAGACTCCAACTGAGGTTGTAAATATTGAAACCAACCTTTTCTAAGCAAAGCTCGCCATTTAATGTTTACCCAAAGCTATTCCTTTTAACAAATCTAATTTCAAGTTTCATATTTTTCAACTTGGAGCATTTAACATTTTAAAAATGTCATTGCTACAGAGATATTTACACAAGAATCTGCCTTCTTTTCAGTCAACCATCTACCTCAGTATTGTTGACATTGACATTGAGATGAAGGAGGTGTTTTCCTCCTTCACACTGCATATCCTAGGTAGTCTGGCAATGCCAAGGATTAAGCTTGAAACTTTCTGTAAATAAAAAAGATAACATAAAAATGTTTAAGATCCAGGGTATACATAGATCCAGGATATACATGGGCAATCTGCAGTTGCTGTACGTACCGTATGGAGACACTCTACTCTCTTTTTGGAATGCTTAGTCCCCTCCAATTATGTTAAGTTCCCTAAGCCACAGTTCATACTGTATAACCACTCAGATATCATAGCACATGGAAGATGGCAGGCTGAAGACAGCTCCATGGAAAAGCGGAATCAATGTTTGCAGTATTAACAAAGTAGGTGATGAGTAGAGTTTTCTATGTTTCTCTCTGGAGAAAAGAGAGAGACATGAGATGGCCCAAGCTGCTTTTTCCTTGTGGTTCCTTTTCCTCATGAAGAGAACATAAAAAGTGATCTCTGGTGAGGCAAGGAGAATCAGGAGATGGGAGAATTTGTCACGTTTGCACCAATTGCAGATGGAGCCTTTTAAAGGGCACTAAGTTCACTGCTAACTACTTCAGGAAATTGCCTATAAACTGCTTCAAAGAAGTTAGACACCTGCAAAGTGACAAGGCTGGAAGTTAACGGGTGAGTGTCTTCAATACTCAATATAAGAATATGAAGGTTTATTTTTATAACTCTTAAGAATTTAAAATAAACAGCAAAAAGCAAGACAAGGTTTTGTCTGCAGAAGATTTTAAAGGATTAAAAAAACTTCAGAGTTTTGGATTCTGAATATTAAGACTTTGAAACTATTTTTAAAGTGAATGTATGTTTATGGGGAAGAATTTTTTTTTTTAAATTGTAGACACGATGACAAATAACTTAAAATGGGATTCAGAGATAAGTTTGACAATCAAATACATCAATTATTAATCTAACAACTTGTTTTTAGAAAAACAAAATGTAAAAACCCTTAAAAATAATAGCAGCCCAATGACATGGTAGCACCTGAGCCCAAACACAAAACAGAAAAACCACCATCTTTGCTATTTTTTTAGAAGCTAACAACCACCCTAGGTTTTGTAGAATTTATAAATCAATTTTAATAATATTTCTACAAGAGACATGGGATATTGAATCCTTACAATTTAGAGATGTCCCATCTCATTCATTACTAACCCATCCATATCTTAAAGGAGGCTGTTTCTGCATCCTACTACCTGATTCCTTGCACATCCAAATAATATCTGTCTTCAGAAGTGACCAACTATTAATAGCAATCTCTAGCCTAATTAATTCCATTAAATTTATTCTGGTAAATGTTTATTTCTACTGCAAAACTAATAGCCCAATTAATGATTCTTGGGGCTATTTTGAAACCTGGCTTAGTGAGCTAATTGTGCAGCATCCTGATTTTCTTCACTATTGGTTGGTGGTTTTAATATCAGAACTGGAAGAAATGATAAAGCTTTATTACAACAGTTTTAATTCCTCATATTCTTCCCTTCCCTGGAGAGCCTTCACAGAAGCCATAAGATACTGGCATTAACATGAGGAGGGTGGAAACTGTATTTACTGACAGTAAAATCTGATGTAAAGCCATTAAAAGGCTATTTACCTGGTAACTCTGAAGAACAGTTCACCTTCTGGGGCTCTCGATGAGTATCTAACCTGAATTATATATTATTATCGAAAAGCAAGCTATTGTTGTGCAAGGATTTCAGAGTGATATTTGGGGTCACCACCTCCTAATATTGGGCCTCATTGCCCTGGCTGATATCAAGCAGAACGGACAACAGGATCCTCCTAAGCCCTTACCTGCTGTTATATCAGATCAAAATGGACAAGCAATCTGTTGCACTCCAGTCCTTTAATGTCCAGCAAACTGTCCTCTATTGACTTCAGGTAGCTATAAAGAAACAGCATCTGTCTTTCACAGTCTTACTATGGTCACCCAAAATTATATCCAACCTACGGCATCATAGTCTATGCATCTATGCATCAACCACTTGGAAAATCTAAACCATGATTTGATAAAGAATATGTTTTAGTTAAAAGCCAGGAATGCAGGCATATAAAAGGACATGTTCAGCTAATAATTCCTATTCCTATGACATCTTTTATAAGAATAAAAGGAAATATAAGAAACTATTAAAGTAAAGGGGGAAAAAAGAACAAAATGCCCAGGAATACTGAACAGAGATTTAGCAGAATGTCACAAACAAAAATCATTTGGGCTTCTAAAATCAAAACCTAAAATTAACACAAAGCCAGAAAATGATATTAATTCAATCCACCTTGAGATCTGGGTACAGACTTTTCCGAAGTACATTTTTACCTATACAGGATTGTATCTCAACATTTTGGATGTAGAGAACTCTATTCTACAGTGTGGTCGTCAGTAACCCATATGGAAATATAAAAAGTATTAAAGCTCCTGGTTCAGAATTAATTCCTCCAGATTTCTTAAAATTAAATCCATCATGATAGGTTTCAGTGTTAACCCCATTTTCTACTGCTATAAAAAAAATGGTAGTTCCCCAAACCTGGCTTACTTTCATCACTCTCCCAATATATAAGAAAAGAGACAGACCTTTTGTTCCAGCCAACTGTCATCCAATTAGTATTCTCTCTGTAATTAGTAAACTTTTTGATAGATTTCCATGCCACAAATTATAGGATTGGCTGTTTTCTGATAACATTATGGTGCCAGAACAGGAAGGATTTGGAGATGGACATTCAATAGTACTGTAAATCAATGCCTAATATTGCATCATTTGGCAGAAAAATACTATAAATTTCCAAACATAGCTCATTTTGCTACCTTTATTAACTTAAAGGCAGTTTTTTATTCTATTCCTTGGAGGAAACTAGCTAACTAATCAATTAATCCTCATCTTCTTAATTTGATTATTCAGCTATATTGCAATATCAGTTTACCTATAGTTTACACCAGGGGTGTCAAACTCAAGGCCCACGGGCCACATCCAGCCCGCAAGGTGCTTAGATCTGGCCCACAGGGCTGACCTGAAAACATCAAATGACTGGCCCGCAATGCCTCTGCCAGCAAAAATGGAGCTAGGGAGGCAGAGGGTTGCAGGAAGCAATCGCAGCTGGAAATGGAGCTTGGGAGCCCATTTTCACTGGTAGAGCGCTTGGGCCGCCACAGGAGCCCCCAACATGAACAAGGTCGAGCTGGCCGTGCCCACCCTGCCCACGCCCACCCCAGCCCCCCAAAGTCCAACACAACCCTGATGTGGCCCTCAATAAAATCGAGTTTGACACCCCTGATTTACACAGTAAACTGTGTAGATAACTTACACAGGTTAAAGGCATTAATTTTGATGATCTGACAAAGCCTATCCTCACTCATGAAGGGGTTAAGCACACATGTATATTATTCCCTTATGTTTTAACATGTATATGAACACAAAATTATCTTGTAGCTTTTGCCACTCCAGACTTCCATTCTCTACCCTTCACCTATCTTCCAATCCCAGTTTTGTATGTATCAATCTATCCTGAGTGATACTGCCTGAATAGCCTCTTCTTCCCCATCTGACTCATTATATAATCTGATAGGAGAATTAGTAAAGCCTCCAAACACTTGAAAAACAAAGCAGTTCAACGTCAAACATATTATAATATCCCGTGGAGGATATAGCTAAACTACACTAGGTAATTAAACTTAATAAGTCTGGGTCGCTCACAACAATCAAAGAAATTACAATGAAATAAAGAAAAGATGGCAAGTGCTGTGAAGTGTGGGGCCTCGTGCTTCTTCGCTAAAGCCCTGGGTGAAGAGTCAGGTCTTCACAGCTCTTTTAAACGGTAGCAGAACGGAGCCCATCTGGATTTTGAGGGAGCCTCTTTGCACAGTTCAGAACACAAGTTTCCTTTTCTTAGTGTCAGGTTTCCTTTTCTTTTTAGATTTGATAATTAAGTAGGCTGGCAGTAGCTCTACCACAATACACAGCTCAGATCTTGAGAAAATTGTATAGCAGGATTACCTTTGTTTCTTGGCTAGTAAACTTGGAATTAAGAGACTATATAGGCATTCAGAATGATGCAAAGATTAATTCTGCATAGGTTAAGTTCCTTTTCCTACTAGAAGCACTTTTGTGATATCTATATTAAGCATCAGTTTGTTTTCCTTCATCCAATACATTACTGACATCAATTATTGTCTTAGTACTGAACAGTTTCATTAGACCAACACTTGTGGATTTTAGTCACAAATGGAAAGCAATTATCTAGATCTGAAGTTTAGCTTCTAAAAAAGAAATGGTTGGCTAAAAGATACTGATTGCTATTGTGGATGACTAGCTGCCCAGAATATTTTCTCACCAGGATTGCAACTAACCTGTTCTTTGATATGTGGACTTTTATCTGCAATTCTATAATATAATATCTATTCTATTCTAACCATACATGCAGGTTATGATTAAAATAATGTAGATATTGCATTACATTAATCAATGAAAAATGTGGCTAATCATCAATTTGAAAATATAAAATAAAACACTAATCAAGTTGACTATTTCTCCTCGTCTCTACTTCAAAAAATAATTTTATATGGACTGCAATGCTTTTCTACAGAATGCTTACAAATATTTCGAAGATGAAAAGTAAGACAAATGTAAGAATAAAGAAGAGTAAGATCCAGTTTAGTGTAGAGGTTTAAGGTGCCGTCCTAGAAAACCGGAGTTCTACTTTGGGCAGGAAAACCAGTTCAATAATTTTGGGCCAGCGACTCATTCTCAAACCAACCCACCTCACAGGAATGTTATGGGGAAAATGGAGGAAGGATATTTATGTATGTTTGCCAACTTGAGTTACTTATAAAGTAATAAAGGCAGAATTTTTTAAAATCTAATAAATAAATACATAAATAAAATTGCATAATTTGCATCAGAAGTCACCAGAGTTACATTCAGACTTTCTGGATAGAAGTTAGAAAGTGGACTTAAGCTAAGGCCAACTACAGATAGTCCTTGACTTATGGCCACAGTTGAACCCAAACTTTCCATTGCTAAGCAAGACAATTAAGTGAATTTTGCCCCATTTTATGACCTTTCTTGCCACAGTTGTTAAGTGAATCACTGCAATTGTTAAGTTAGTCACATAGTTGCTAAGTAAATCTGGCTTCCCCATTGACTTTGCTTAATAGAAGGTCATAAAAGATTATCACATGACCCGGGGACACTGCACTGTAAAGTGCAATCAGACTTACAAACTGCTGTTATTGTAGCCTATCACATTTAAAAATATAGCCCTAATCGTTCTGTGAAATCAGTTTCCTGATCTTGTCTATCTCATGGGGCTGCCACTCATACATTAATCAGATACATCATCGGATATAAATTGGAGAAGTTGATGTAATCGATCAACATTTTACCAAAATCAGTGTGTTAAGCATCTAAGTTGCTACATTCCTCCCAAAAGTGAAGTAGTATATTTCCCAGTTGGAGCATACTGAAAACCTGTACTGTAAACTATTCCTGCATGATTACTGCAAGACCCAATAGAGTTGATTATTTGGATAGCATGGTTATTATTAATATTTTTAAAAAAGAACAAGAGCAAGCTGTAAAAGTAGCCTAATGATATTATATAAAGCAATCAATTAATAAAAAGGATAAAGATATTTTGACAAATAATGAAATGCATTAACAAATAAAGGCTTCTTTTGTCGATTTTTGTGAACTACATTTTCATTGTGTATTTCTTATCTGTTCAAGCTATAGCTTTGCTTTTCATTCTTTAAACTGAGCCACTTCCTGTGTTGTATTTGGGAGCCTCAGTAGGGAGGTGCAGCAGATAAATGTACTTGAAGTTGGCTCTGATCATCCTTTCAGATCTTATCACAGTCATGCTAGCAGGAAATGGTAAGAGTGGCTTATATCTATTTCAGTAATAGAACAAGATTCGCTCAGCCAGTACTACGGTATGATATATGTTGATTGTCTGCATGTTTGATCCATTATTACAAGTTAAAGGGGTAATTGGTAATAAAGCACATATAAATTAATATTGCTGCCTCTTTCTCAGTAGATATATGTGCATAAAACACATTTTATTATGACAATGTAGTGCAAAATGTAAACAAAATTGATGAAGCCAATATCAATATAAATTCTAGTTTTCATATGTATGCAAATTGATACATTTTATACTTAATTATCTTTCTTAAAAACAATTTTGGTAGAAATTTTATTTCTTCTTTTCATAATTTGGTCAGAGCTGCCTTTTTTCTAACTTTCTAACAGTATTCTTCGCTGTGGAAATTGCTGAATGCTATATTTAAATGGATTTAAAGGTTCAGCATTACAGATAGTCCTCGAATTATAACCACCATTGAGCCCCAAATGCCTGTTATTAAGAGAGATGTTTGCTATATGAATTTTGCCCCATTTTACTACCTTTCTTGTAAATGTACCACTGCAGTCATTAGTAATATCTTTGTTAAGTAAATTTGGCTCCCCCATTGACTTTGCTTGTCAGAAGGTCACAAAAGATGATCACATAATCCCAGGACCATCATTAATATCAGTCAGTTGCCAAGTGTCTGAATTTTGATCGTGTGACCATGGGGACAATGCTAGGGTCATAAATGTGAAAAACGGTCATGTCACTTTTTTCAGTGTTGTTGTAACTTTGAACAGTCACTAAATGAACTGTTGTAAGTCAAAGACTACCTGTACTGCAGTGCAGTGTCCATGACAATTCCATGAACATGATTCACCATCATTCAGCACTCTGATGGATGATAGTTGGACATTGTGCATTGCGCGTAGAAGGGAATAATATTAGGATGGATGACAGAATGAAATTGTTCAACCTTGGGTTGATCTGCAGCCAAGACACTGATTAGATTGGTGATAATACTTTTCAGGGAATCTGGAAAAGTACTCTTAATGTTAATGTGCTTAGCTTTTGTTTCTATGATTGTTATACTATTGAATCTGCTGTTAATTACACTTAAGAACGTGCTATGTTAACTGATGCTGGTTGCAGCAAAGCCATCACTTCAGTGAAACCAGATGACTGGAATGTTTCTATGGCTGATGCAATAAATAAGGGGTCCCCAACCTCTGGGTCGGGGCCCACTACCAGGCCTTGAGCTGTTTGGAACTGGGCCACAGAAGTGACGATTGAGCACGCACATGTATCCCCTCTTGCCTGAGCAGCAGGCAAGCCCCTGTTCACATGCTCCATTTGTGCAAGCAGCAGGCGCACATGCCCTCCACTTGTGCAAATGGAGCTGCACCCATGTGCCCTTGCCCTCTCTCACACAGAACCATCCCCTCTTCCCCCCTCCCTCCCTCTGGCCCGTAAAGCTGGAGAGGTTGGGGAACTCTTCCATAAATGGCAAGTTCAACCAAAGATTCCTGAATAGTAGATTAATAAGAAAAGTTATCATTGATCAGACTACAAAGAAATTATAAATAACATTATGTATCTTCTATTTCACTATAACAGGAGATAACATGGAAGCCATTGCAAAATTTGACTTTAATGCATCAGGAGAGGATGAGCTAAGTTTCCAAGCACAAGATGTTCTGAAGGTATGTATCAATCAACACTTCTTCAAAGACATTTCCAGAGCATCACCTTTTTTATTCTCCAAATCCTCAAAAGCAGTTTGAAACTAACTAATAATTATCTTCACTACCAGTGAACTCAAAGTGCTGAAACACTATCATTGTGCACTCCAGATGACTACTAAGATAGCACAAAGAGTGGCATTCAGCTGTCCCTCACCCGTGTTAATAATTAAGTATTAATTGCCTGGTAATTTCCCCAAAACAGTGAGCACAGGCAACAAGGGAAGCCGCAATTCCATTAAGTGACTATCCCTTGGCTACCTTTAAAAAAAAAATCAGCAACAACAACAGCTTGATGCTGAATTCTGTAGGGAAGAGGAAGAAGTTGGTTTGAAATGAAAAGTCAAGCAGCAGGTTTCTGCCAGCAGAGAAGCCGTATGCCCAAAATACTAAACAGCTTCAGCATTTCCAGTGGGAAAGGAGTTTCTGAATACATTGCAATTGAACCAGAAATAAATTGGCTCAGCTGCCAAACAAAGATGGCCTAGGTTACATAGATGCAAAACTGATTTTTGGAGCATTGCAAAAACTACATATGGAAGTGTCTCCTATGAAGAGATAATATATTTGTACCAGTGGTGAAATCCAAATTTTTTTACTACCGGTTCTGTGGGCATGGCTTGGTGGGCATGGTTTGGTGGGCATGTCAGGGGAAGGACACTGCAAAATCCCCATTCCCTCCCCACTCCTGGGGGAAGGATATTGCAAAATCTCTATTCCAACCCCACTCTGGGGCCAGCTCCGAACTACTCAAAATTTCCACTACCGGTTCTTCAGAACCCATCAGAACCTTCTGGATTTCACTTCTAATTTGTACTATTAATAATTAGTAACACAAGCCATAAACTAGAACTCATTCTAAAAACATTATCTCTAGCCAAAAGATTGATGAATACATTTTCCAATAAACTTTTTCCTTCTTTAGTACAAGTTTTTAGTTTGTATTTCAAAGATGAGTTAAAGAATAAAATAACTGGATTTAGCACAAGATATTACTCAATTGCAAATTGAAAGAAATGCAAAGCATTTTATTTCCAGGGGAAAACATTGATATATGAAAAAGGAGGTTCCCTAAATATGAAATATTTTATAAGAATTCATAAGAAATTAGTATGATCATAAATGTGAAACACCTTTTTTACACAGTTTAGGGCAGGTTTTTTCACACTAGGTTCCACAAGACTTTGAGACACTGAAGACTAAAACCCCAAAGTTTATTCACAGCAAATTTTCAGGACTTCAGATGTTTTTTAAACAAAACTAACATTGCCTGAAAAACATTAAATTAAAAAATACTATTTTACAGAGTGCAGAATTGCTTTCAAAAGGCAAAATATAGATATTAACAAAGCAGGAAGGATGAGGCGCGCTGAAAGGAAGAAACCTAAATCTCTACATGAACCTCTTCTCAAAAAGATATTATCTGAAAACTGTCCTCTTTACCTCAGAGCATTTATTTATTTATTTCTCTGGAAATGTAATTCCAATTATACAAGTATTCATATGTTTTAGTATTGCTCATATTTCACAGTTTGTCTACAGGAAGAAGAAAAAAATGTAATCAATTAGATGTAAAGAAATTTTGAGATCAGCAGCTTGTTATGCATTTTGCTGGGACAACACTACTTTTTGGTAATCTGACTTCAGATAAAATTATTAACATTTATAGAAATATTAATTTATGGTTAAATTAGCAGCATTTTTTTCATATTTCTCTGAGATAGAAGTCATTATTATTTTGCTATCTTAACAGACTTCCCACATTTAACCTGTGTATGACACGTAAAATGATATCTAATTAGGAAAGGACATACATTCAGTGAGTTTGAAGAGATAATGCTAAACACAGTTACTACAATTCAGCACAGATATTGGCTTGCTTAAGCATATGTGCTGTCAAAATCCATGAGTAATGAAACGGTGTGTGGACTCACCTCATGAATTTAGAGTTGTCCCTCGTGCAATATAAACATTTATTCTCAATTACACATGAATACATGTCATATGTAAGTTTGCATGTGCATTGTTCTATATACTTTTTCTTCTGTCCTCTACTTAAACTAGAGGATTACTATTATGGTCAACCTTCATTCAATTATTATTATCTTAATATTTATTGATAACACACCTATTACTATTGGTGTTATCTTTCTTGTGTCACAGTTGTTCTAGCTCTATTTCCAGGTCTTTGTATTTTGTGATTTACTCTGGTTCTTTCTCTTTTATTCTGCTGTCTCCAGGTACTGCCATGCACTATCCAGGCGTTTTGTTTTTCTTATCAACAATTGTTAAGTCTGGGATGTTATGTGGCAAGTGTCTATTTGTTTGAATTCTAAAGTCCCAGAGTAATTTAGTTTTTTCATTTTCTATTACTTAGTTTATTTTGTAGCCATCAGTTCTTGCTTGCAGGCAAATGGTATTTCTTGCAGATAGTTCAATGTACCATTGTTGCTACTTTGTCATACCATTGCTTGTACTTAGTCCATGTGATCTTCTTGCAGCAGCTAAGCTTTATTACTATTATGATTCACTGCACAGTCAGCCACATGTGGATTTAGAGTGGATTTGGTATTTCTAACCACCTATCAAGTCCTTTCCAAGGACATGGAATAGACAGATGTTGTTGTTGTTGTTTTAATTTACTTACTAATTTTCTATGTCTCCTGAATTGATGCAGCCAACTCTACTATAAATTCATTACATTGCTTCATAAACATATTTTCAAAATCTCCTTTCACTGTTTTCTAAAATCATTTTAGCAATTCCACAGTCTCAATCCAGGCTGCCATAATCTTCCCAAACTATTTTATTTATTTTTTACTTTATTTCTAAACCACCCACACTTCCATTTGGTTTCCCTGTTTCTTTTTATTTTTGATTATGAAAGGGTTATATCCTCACACAAGCCAAGGAAGAATTATAAATTATATAAATTATAAATTGCAAAATTTACGGGATGAATACACTTCTCGCTATTATTTGCAGCCATTTAGAGAGATAGATTCTTAAGGGACAGCAGAGTCATTTAATTGATCCACTATCTCTCTGTAAGATTGAACATCTTTAAGAGGTGCAATATAGTATCTTAGAAGCCACTGTTATGATGGACACCTATCATGGGCACATTGAAGGAAAAGAGACACTTTGGCTGAAATTCCACCTTTAATATTTTTATAAATAACTCTATGTTGCAAATATAACTAATACTCTTTCCTCCTCCTGTGGAAATGATGGCTCAGTGGTTAAAGATGTTCAGTGGTTAAAGATCCTAAGCTTGTTTGAGACCCAAGCATGGCACAATGTGTGAGCTCCTGTTACCCCAGCTCCTAGCAGTTTGAACCTAGCAGTTCAAAAACATACAAATCTTCGGTGGGAAAGTAAAATAAGTGTTCCATGCTCTTCAGCATATAGTCATGCTGGTCACATGGCCATGGAAATGTCTTCAGACAACGCTGGCTCCCTAAGAACTGGAGAAGAGCACTAGCCCCTAGAGCAGTGAGCAGAATTCGTCTCAGGAATTCTGGGAATTGAAGTCCACAGGTTGTAAAAGGGCCACATTTGCCCACCCCTGCCCTAGAGTTAGATATGACTGGATAGGAGAAAAATTTACCTTTACTTTTACCTTCCTCCTCCTGTTTTTCTTCACAACACCCCCGTGAGATGGGTTAGGCTGAGAAGAGAATGACTGGCTTCTAGCCTGATACCTTAATCACAAGACCAAACCGGCTCTCAAATAAATTTTATATGATATGAGTTATTCTTGATAAACTAATTAACCAAAGCACCAAAGTAGGGGAAGAAATCCAAACCCTCAATACAACTTCTAATTTTTGTTGTTGTTGTTATGCTCACATAGTTGTTTAGGTCCACCCGCCTCCTCCTCCTCTTCTTCTTCTTTTTTGATTTTGATTTTTTATTTTTTGAGGTGCTGAAGCACACTCTGGAACTGAAATTCTGTGCAATTAGAGCTTTTTTTTTCTTAAAGGAAAGTGTTTGCATATATATACACATGTCCATGCCTAATAAGTGAAAGTCAGGTGCTATCAATTTCTCTTAACAGTTGGCTTGGCACACCTGCTATGCTAGTTCATTTCTACTGAGGTAAGAGAACAGAGTTATTTTCAAGAAAAAATGACTGCAGCTTGTTTCAGATCTCTGGAGGAAAACTGATAAGAGTTGATAGCAGGAAGCATAGCAAAGGAGTTAAGGAGGCATAAAATCTTCAAAATGTAGGCTAGCAGAAGGCACACATATACCTTCAAGTAATTATAGTTTTCGTTCTGATTTACAGATCTTAAGCTCTCAGGAAAATTGGTATAGAGCTGAGTTGAAGAATTATGAGGGATATGTCCCAAAGAATTATATTGATTTTCAGGTTCCCGGGTAAGTATACAATTTCTACATTTATGTTCATGTTCTACATGTCATTGACTTCTGTGTACCCATTTAAGAAATAATTTAACAAATGGGTAAAAAAAAAAGGAAGTGAAACATTTCTGGAAAAAAGTTCCTTTTTCCATTTTTAGCTAACTTCCTTTTCCAGAAATATTCAGAACTCTGAATATTTTCCTAGTGACTTTTCAGCAACTTTCACACACATACAAAAAAACATATAAACAAATATTCAGAAAACTAGAAGAGATGAATATTATCCTGCCATACCA
This sequence comes from Pantherophis guttatus, assembly GCF_059756535.1. NCBI lineage: Eukaryota > Metazoa > Chordata > Lepidosauria > Squamata > Colubridae > Pantherophis > Pantherophis guttatus. Next base: position 31,671,783 of record NC_142069.1, read on the forward strand.
AATTACACAATCCTATTTGCCAAAGTAAGCCCAAAAATTTAAACCATTCCAAGCGGATGCTTCAATATCCACTTGGAATATTTTAAGGGTAGCCAAAAAAAGTTGCACATATAATATATAAAACTTGGAATTCCTTCTAAAATACTTATAATTTCTGAATTAATTCCTGATTCATTCAAAATAGTTGTAGTATTTGTAAGTTTATACATAGCAAAAAATTAAAGCAAGTGGATGAATTTCAGTAGAATGTTAATTAATGTTGGGAAACTAAATGAAGAAATTTTGAGACATATAAACTCTAAAAAAAAGGAAATGGGTAATCTGTTGCAAGAAATTACAGCAAAAATGACTATATACAAAAAAGTGCACTTCACTTTTTATATGAAACTGAGATTTGAGTTTGTCAGGAGTAATATAAATTAAATAATATAAAAATAGATTAATTGAGAAGTGTGTGTGGAAAAACAAAAAGAATGCATGGCTATCAAATGAATGAGTACACAAAAGTCAGTGCCCGGTAGAAAAGAAGTATGTTGAAGTGTCTTCATCACAGAGAAAATAAATAAGGATTAAATAGCAAGACAAATACTTGCTATATGGAAACCTTAAATTAATTGAGAGGAAAGGAAAGGGAAGTTTGAAAAAAAAGAAGCAAACTCAAGTTGATGAATCCTCAAAAAGAAAGCAGCTTTGTATTTCTCATGGTTTTTCTGTCCTCCGCATTACATTACTAATCCAGAAAGGAAATAGCACACGGAGCCAGTCATTATAGCATGAAACCATGGGTTTTGTGGGTGTTTTTCCCCCCTCTTCTTGTGAACCAAGCAACAGTGGCTTGTTAACTATTCTAGTGTAGGAAGTTAGCACCCACCCCTCTCCTAGAAGAATCAAATATTATAGAAAATATTAAAAAGGCTCAAGCAGTCATATCTCCCTGTTAATTCCATGGGGGAGAGGCATCCCCCTCAGGCAAGAGATACAGAAAAGAGATCTCCAAAACCCAAGTCCTGACTGTGACTCACAAATGGTGCTGTCCAGTTGCCCAGTAAAGCAGGATATGTTGCACTGGTGGTGTCATGAGTAGGAATCTCAGGGCTCATTATGTGTAATTTTTAAAATAACCTGGATTGCATACTGACTAACCTCAATTTGGACTCACAATTCCTGGATGCACTAAAGTAAGAGCTAAGGCAGGTTCAGTAACCAACCCTTGGAAATGGGCAGCCTGTAGTTATTTAAAGGAAAACCATGGCTGTGAAGAATTTTTGGACTTGTGCTTGCTTGAAACCTGACTGGAAGCTCACAGAAAGTGATATCTGACTTCTGAAAATAATTGGCATTAAAAAAAATTGGATACTATAAATTTCTTTCCAGAACTTTTGCCCTGGCTGCTAGACCTTCATGGTTGAAAGCTCTCCTTTTGGGAGCCACTGAAGGAAACCTTTTCTGCTGTCCTTATCAATTTACACCAGAAAAATTAAAAGCACCCATCTAATCAATTTTTAATCTTTTGCCAATAACCTATGTGTCCCACCCACATATTTAGACAAAAAGGGGGAATTGTAGGAAGTTAGCACCTACCCCTCTCCTAGAAGAATGAAATATTCTAGGAAATATTAAAAAGGCAGAATATTATACCTCCCTGGATGAGAAAAGGAGAAACATGCCCTTGGAAAGCAGCCCCCCCCCTTTTGCTAATAGCCCCAGAAAGACTGGTGCCAACCTGCCTACAAGACAAAAGACCTTCACCCTCAAGCCATGATAGGATTAGCCTTCACTCAAGAGCCAAACCAGGACAAAGCCATTAAGCCATAATAGGAATTGCCCAAAGCCCCTTCATTATATCATCACCCAGCAAGATTCAACCAGCCCTGGGACTCAAGACAACCTATAAAGTTGGGTTGCCTGCATGGCCCCATGGGAGTCTGACAACCAATCAGAGTACATTTCTTACACAGGAACAGGAAGCTCCAAGGTGGGGCCCAAGAGAGGGTATAAATCTCTCTCCCTTTCTCACCCATGTGCTCATTTTGCCCAGGACCTCTAACTATGTGGTTCTGCCCACCATTAAACCATCTTTCCAAATAGCCTCCATGTTTCCAGTGTCTTTCTCCCCACTTGGAACTGAACCCAGATGGACATTTGTTCCAACACTTGTTTTTTTAAAAAAGGTGTTCTATCAATTGGGATGTGGAAGTAGCAGAAACAAGGATGGTTTGCAGTAACAGTGAATAGTGTTGGTATAAATTAGATTTAAGTACAAATGTTTCTTTCCTCTTATGCACTGCTTTTAAAATTTTTGCTTATGGCTTTATAGTCATTTCTGTGTTTTGCATAAAGTTCTTATTCTTTCAAAAATTTGTATGATAGATTTATGACTGCATGTGTGGGTGTGCGAGTGTATCTATATCTATAGATATAGACAATATAGATAATCAAATGTTTTTTTTTTAATTTCATAGGTACAAATGAACATGGACACCATATGTATACTCTTTTCTTTTGACCTTCTACTCTGCAGGCACTCTGGGATTCCTGTCAAAACAAAACAAAATAAAACAAAATAAAATCTACTTCATTTTAAATTAAGTTGATCAGTTTTTCCTCTTAGAAGTGCCTGTCCTTTAGTTTATCGCATTAGGATGATTTATCAATATGAGCCTTGTCAACTGTTATTATTTATTTAGTTCTTTTCATATAGACTTAATTTTCTTCTAATAACGATATATATTCAGAGGGATGGGTATGGCACATTTCCTTTTTTGCATTCTGAATGGCAAAAACACTTTGAATTTTGACAGGAGCTCCCATTATTTTGTGCTGGATTGGTAGAAACAAATTAGAAAGGGATGATAATGATGGTGGTGGTGGTGGCTGATGATTGTGTTGTTTCAGAATGAATTTTAAGGCATTCTTATCCTTGTATATTTTAAAAATCTGGCTTAATCTCTCTCTCAGATTGATTTTCCATTATAGTTACTTATGATGTGTTGCTTTTGACAGCTGGTTCCAAGAGAAAGTATCCCGCCACATGGCTGAGACGATGCTCAGGGATAAAGGAGTTGGTGCTTTCATAGTCCGAGCTAGTCAGAACTCCCCAGGAGATTTCTCTATCTCTGTCAGGTAAGTTTCCTCCTCTCTTTCTCCCATATGGGAAACATGGACATTGGGAAGCAGAGGACTTTATTTTATAGTTATCTTAAAACAAGTGTTATGTTCCATGTGTGCAAAAGCCATTTGTTAATTTCAAGGTATGCTCAGTATCATCATAATGCCTCCGGATGACCTGCAACAGTTGTTTTTTCAATCTAGCTTTTAAAATATATTAATCTTCCAGTTTGGAAAAGGCTGTTTACAAAATTTACTAATAAAATCCAATACATTTTAATTGAGTAGTAAGTATGCGTTACTTATTGAGAAGTAAATCACTCAATGGAGTTTCCCTTAAGTAAAGATATATAGGATTTTACCAAAAATACCAAAAGCAGATACAAAACAGTCCTAAATCAGAAAAACAGTTCAAAACAAACAGGTGGGAAGCTGTTACAAATATTTTAAAACTAAATCTTTCCATGAATTTACCTGCATTAATCTATTGCAGACAATGTAATATAGATTCTATTCAATTTGTTATATTAAATATATATAGTGATTTAACTTTTATTCCTTTATTGCAAGAAACATCCTGTATTGGCAGGATACTCTCTCATTTGCCAGAGGCAGAATGCAATTTTTAGGTGGAGATTAAACACAGACTAGGAAAATGAACATTACATTGCATGTAAAATAATTTACAAGAACCAGTTTGGTGTAGTGGTTAAGGCAACCAGACTAGAAACTGGGAGACTCTGAATTCTAGTGCTGCCTTAGGCATGAAACCATTTTTTTCCAGGAGAATATGGGTGACAGTGGAAAGCCACTTCTGATAAACATTGCCAAGAAAACTGTAAGGACTAGTCCAGGTGGCCTCCAGGAGTTAAAAACTGACTTGAAGGCACAAACCCAGTAGTAATAGTAATAAAAATTCACTAAGACCATTCACAAAGCATGAGTAATTGTATCACAAACATTCTAGGTTGGTACCTGTAGAGGAATAAAAAGCTATTATCTAAACTCACACTTTCGAAAATGCCAGAAAGTAGTTTTTCACTGTCAAAATGACTGAGTAAATAATTTATCAGTGGCAATACTGTAATGTTATTAATTCAGATTTATACATGATCACAGTGCTTACTTCTGGGGCTATCACATCAGGACTACAAAAATCCAAACAACCACCAGATGACTGTGAAAATGTCTTTGTTCCCATTTAGTGAGTGTCCAGATTTTTGCAGTCCAAATTTAGTAGCCTTATTATTTCAAATAGATAGAGCTTGATAAAGTAGATTTACCCCTGTCTTTGTGAAACCAGTGGGGTGGAAATTACCTATACGTATTTCAGACTGGAACAGCTGAAAGGCCCAACAAGGAAAATTTGAGAGAATGGAGATTCTTTACATCAAGCAAATACTGCCCAATAATTCCATATTTAAGTAGGTGCTTGACTGAATTATGTTTATGGATGGTTTGAAGCTGCGGAACTTTATTATTTTTACAAATATCTCAAGGTAGAGAACATATCGAACACACCTTCCTCCTATTTTCTCCACAACATGAGTTGGGCTGAGAGAGTGTGTGACAGGCCCAAAGCCACCCAGCTGACTTTCATGGCTGAGGCAGGTCTTAAAATCACTGTCTCCCACTTTCTGGCCTGGTGCCTTAACCACTAGACTGGCTGATGCCCTGCTATGTTATGCAAGTGTCAGTCAAAAAATATATATAAAGGAACAACAAAAAGGAAGAAGCTATCATCATGGTTTCATAAACTTATGAGATGGAACTTCCAGGATTTCAGACAGAACATTTTTTTCATGAACTAAGTTTTAAAGTCTTTCAAATGTTCCCAAACATGATCAATAATACTGTGAAGCAATTATTTTTCCTTCCATAAAGGACTTTTCTTATATAAAGATAAAATGCACAGAAACAAGGGCATGCTTCCAAGTCTAAAAAGATGATGTGCATTCTATAATGTTATTTATTTCTACTTAATATGATGTTTGAACCTACCCATTCAACCTGTATGAAGCTCAAGCTACTATAACTTTTTAAAATCATAGTTAAAAAACAAAAGCATCTTAGCATCATTACAAAGTCAAATAATTAAATTCTCATGTGGAAGCAGAGGGCTACTGTAACCCAGCTGCAAAAATCAATATGACCACAAAATGGCAACAGAAATTATCATTTTTTCAGAGTCTAATTCTTTTCTGCCATCTAGTGGTCGTCTAGATTTCTGTTGTCCAAATCTTACCCAAATAACTTGCTATAAATTTGTATAAGATTTAATTAAGGAAATGGAATGAATGGTCAAATAATTTTAGGCAACATTTTTGGAAGTGGTTTATCATGGCTGCTTCTTAGGGCTGAGAGTGTGACCTGAGGCCATTCAGCTGCCTTTGTACCTAAGGCACACTAGAATTCAGATCGCCCCAGTCATCGTACAGAGTTTTACTTACTACAGAAAAATGAAGAATAAATGAAGTTCCCACAAAAATAATGAGTATTTCCCTCAAATATAAACAAAAATGAACAAAAATGGTGCATCTGGTAGACTCCCAACTTTCTTTTTTTTAATTATTATTTTTATAACACAATATAACAGTACAAGACATACAACATTTATAAACGCACTCTCTTTTCAGCTATTGCATGGTGATCTTCTTTGTTATTCACAATTTCCCCTTCTTTCTCTTTATATTATTCTGCTTTACTACTTCTCCCCGACATTTTAATTACTATATATATACAATATATTTCTCTCATTCATATCTATTTCCTATTTTTTATACTTTAACCTCTCCTTTCTGTCTTTTTTAACATTCCTATTTTTCCCCCTAATTTTCTTCTTCATTTTCCTTCCCTCCAACCACTTATACCACTTGTGCCAAGTCCTATTGTATTCTGTATCCTCTTTTTCTTTAAGTTCTTTTGTCAGTTTATCCATCTTGGCACATTCCAATATTTTTTTTATTAACTCATCTTCAGATAGTACATTTTCTTTCTTCCAATTCTGGACTCCCAACTTTCATTCCCCACATACTTTCATAGTGGACTAGACTGAACAATCAGATCTTGACTGCTGTCCTAAAGCTTAAGAAGACAGGAGCAGACTGGATCTTCAAGGGAAACAATTCCAAAGAATGGGGGCAGCACTCTAGAATGACTATTTTCAAGACCATGTCAGATAATGATTGGATAAACAACATCCAAACTGTCAGTCTGAGGGAGATAGGTGGTTAAGAAGTGTGGGATATAAATAAATAAAAATTACCTGAGTGGGGAACACAACTTCATTCAAAGTCAAAAATTGTATTTCCTTGGGATTGTTAGGTCTATAAATCCAAAGTTACTCCTTCTTGGAAGGATTCAGTAAAAATGTGTTCTGCTCTGTCTAAACCAATTCAATGCACCTGGCATGAGGGCAAGATGTATAGCTGGGTATCATCACTCATGCTAAATAGCAATAGCACTTAGACTTATATACCACTTCAGTCAAGGGTGGGTTCTACTTACCTCCACTACCGGTTAGCAACAGGAGCACGGTGTACGCTTTTGCGCATGCGCAGAAGCTTCTGTATATGTGCAGATTGTTCATGATGACATCTGGGCAGGTGGGCAGAGCCTCCCGCCACCGTTACTACCAGTTCGCAAGAACCTGACCGAACCGGGAGCAACCCACCACTGACTTCAGTGCTTTACAGCCCTCTTTAAGCGGTTTTAGAGAATCCGCATATTGTCCCCAACAACCTGGGTCCTCATTTTACCCACCTTGGAAAGATGGAAGGCTGAGTCAACCTTGAGCCTAATGAGATTCGAACTGTCGAACTGCTGGCAGCCAGCAGCCAGCAGAAATAGCCTGTAGTACTGCATTCTAACCACTGCGCTACCACAGCTCTAATGGATGATTTCCCCAAGTGGTTTCATATAGATGATAAAGAGGAATGGAGAGAGTAGAGAGCCATGAGGTGCTGAACAAAATAGAGTCTTCTGAGCAGATCTTTCCTCTCTACCCGACATCAATTGAGGAGTTGACTATCACCTTTAAGATCCTAACTAGCTTAGATCTCAGTTACCTGAGAAAATGTCTTTTTTGTATATAACCTCATCTCTCATTAATCCATCTCCGGAATCAGACCCACCAGCTCCTCTAGTGGTGACTTGAGATTGGACCTTCCCAGTCATCATCCCCAGATTGTGGAATATTCGGTGTGAAGATATTAGGCTTCTACAGACCTTTCTTTTCTACTAGGCTTTCAATAATTTAATCATCAATAACTTTAATACATTTAATGAATTTAAAACGTTAAAACATAAACCATCTGGACCCATTTATGAAGAATGATATAGAATAATAATTATATGTATTTTTATATGTATTTTCACAAATAATTCAAATAATGTTTTTCATCTAAAGCATGCCAATTTGTAAAAGTTAATACAGAGTACAAATAGAATAATGCAACTTTAAAATTAGATTGGATTGCCAAATGTTTTGTATTCTCCCTTGGTATTCAGGCATGAAGAGGATGTCCAGCATTTTAAAGTGATGAAGGACACAAACAGCAATTATTTTCTATGGAGTGAAAAGTTTCAGTCACTAAACAAACTTGTGGAGTATTACAAGAATGTCTCCATCTCCAAAAACAAACAGATTTTTCTGAGAGAAGAAACCAAGAAAGGATCACAAGTAAATCTTAGAGAGGTCAGTTTTTATGATAGAGTAGAAGGAAAAAAATGTAATTCAGTAAGGTTTGTAAGCCAGTAAGGTGACTTTTGCCATGAAATTAGCCACCCCATCAACTTTTTCCATTGTTGTTTCTAGTGGTTCTTCCTCTTTTCCTCAATTTTTTATAGAAGCCTTAACACAGGGCTCCCCAGTGGCATTAAATTAAATGACACTTGGACTGTGGCATTCAGTTTTGGACACCACAATACAAAAAAAGATGATGAGACTCTAGAAAGAATTCAGAGAAGAGCAACAAAGATGTTTAGGGGACTGGAGGCTAAAACATATGATGAGCAGTTCTGTCTAGTCTAACAAAGAGAAAAACTAGGCCAGGTATGATACCAATCTTCCAGTACTTGAAGAACTGTCACAGTGAAGAGGGGGTCAGCCTATTCTCCAAAGCACCTGAGGATAGGACAAGAAGTAACAGATGGAAGCTTAAAAAGAGAAATCCAACCTAGAATTAAAGAGAAATTTCCTGAGAGTGAGAACAATTAATCAGTGGAACAGCTTGCCTCCAGAAGTTGTGGGTGCTCCATCATTGGAGGTTTTTAAGAAGAGATTGGACAGTCATTTGTCCAGAACAGTATATGATCTCCTGTTCAAGCAGAGGGTTGGACTAGAAGATCTCCAGGATCCCTTCCAACTCTGGTATTCTGTATACTTATGTGAAGCAATGGATTGTAGGAGGTTCCAAAAATGATGCATTAATACCAATTACAGGAACCATGTGGTTACAGCTATTTGAAAAAAAGGCAAATGATATGTCAGGTTATTTTGTTAACTATTTGAGTGAAACAAACAACAAATTCAGACTCCCTTTGGCAGCAGAATACAGAAACATTCAGTGGCAATAATAAGCAAAACAAAATATCACAAAATCCAAAAGGGAAAATGCTGTTTCATAGACCTATGTGTTGTTATGACCTCTTTGGTCAGCCAGCATTGACTGGGACCTATGACAACCTAGAAATAGAGATCTAAAGAAAACCCACACAGAGAGGCCAATACCTGCTGTGACTCCCACCAATCATATCAGGACATTTCCTCACAGGGCAGAAAACATCCCCACTCCAGGGAGACCCAAAAGAAGGAAAACAGGCACCTAAGGACAGCTCTTAAAACCTGTGGGTATCCAAATTGGGTCTTTATTAAATCAGTGTCTGGATTCAATATAAAATGGCAGACAGAGCTGGTACTCAGAGTCAAAAGAATAATCTGGTCATTCTTTACACAGCTAGTGTATCAGAGATGCTAAAATAGATATTTGGAAAACATCACATAGCAGTGTTTTTCAAGCCTACCAACACATTGAGACAGAAGCTTATCCACCCTAAAGAGTGAACACGAAAACATAAGAAGAGTAATGATATGTATACAATCCAGCACAGTGAGTTCTACATTGGAGAAACCAAGCAGCCTTTACCCAAGAGGATGGCCTGGAACAGGAGAAGCAACACCACAAGATCAGAATCAAAACGGTACACCTTCATTTAGAAGACAAAGGATACTCTTTTGAGGACAATAATGTTCACATTTTGGATAGGGAAGATAGTTGGTTTGAGAGAGAATTGGAGAAATCTTCTTATGCCAAAGTGGAAAATCTTTCCCTCGACAGAGGTGGAGGCCTCAGATACAACCTGTCCCCCATTTTTTATGCTGCACTTTCATCAGTTCCAGGAAGATTAAGACATCTTCGCAGGCTCACCAGATTCACCACACTTAATGACCCACCTAGGGTAAAGGATTTAGGAGTTGGTACATTTACATCCCAATGACTCTTTGCCTATTCACCTATTGAGCCTATCCATATTAGGTGAAAAATGAAATCTCCCTGAAAGACATATATAGGGCCACCCCCAACCAATTTGCTCAGGCTGAAGAAGCTACTTAAATGAGCAGTGAATTGTTTTGAACCAATAAGAAAAGAAATCCAGTTGTCATAACTCAACTTCCAGATTTCCTACTTGCTATTCTTTCCCTCTAAGAAAAAGGGCCTTGACCAGAGGTGGGTTTCAGCAGGTTCTGACCAGTTCTGGAGAACCGGTAGCGGAAATTTTGAGTAGTTCGGAGAATCGGTAGTAAAAATTCTGACTGGCCCCACCCCCATCTATTCTCTGCCTCCCAAGTCCCACCTGATCAGGAGGAAATGTGGATTTTGCAGTAACCTTCCGCTGGATTGGGGATGGAATGGAGATTTTACGATATCCTTCCCCTGGAGTGGGATGGGAATGGAGATTTTACGGTATCCTTCCCCTGCCACGCCCACCAAGCCATGCCACGCCCACCAAGCCACACCCACAGAACCGATAGTAAAAAATGTTGAACCCACCACTGGCCTTGACCATCCAAATTGCATTGCTGGCAATAACGGGGAAATGAAACAATCCTATAATGCAAACTCCTTGTCTTGTAGTATAAAGGCATGTGACTAGAGGTTTTAAGCCTTCCTTTCCCATTTTGGGAGACAGATCATTTTGATAAGAGATGAACTAAACCAGAACTACATTATTTATAAACAATAAGAATCCTTTTTAATTTTAAAAATAAAAAATGCAAACTTTCATTGTTTAACAAGTTGGATCTGGTTTGATGAAATCAACTGTCAGTGTAATGCACTATGTTGATCACAAGATGTCATTCTTCTGTTCTCTGTTTTCTTTTTTTTAATGATGATAATTAATCTCCAAGTTAGACAGAAGTTTGTTTGGATTTGGCATTTTTTCCTAGGATCTGGTTTAGGCATTTGATGTTGTTAAAGCTATTGTCACAAGATGTAAGATGTTCCAAATAAGGCTGACTTTTGCAATTGATTGATGATGATTTTGTCAATGCCAACAGTGTTCAAGTCTTGTCTAGATGTTTTGGGATTTTACTATTGGCATTAACTTTGCTTAATTTTGCCACAGTTGTTTTATATCTATTTGCAGGTCTTTGTATTTTGTGATTTTCTCCCGTTCTTTCTCTTCTATTCTGCTGTTTCCAGGTATTGCCATGTCCACTATCTAGACGTCTTGTCTTTCTTATCAACAATGTTAAAACTGTGATGTTATTTTCTGTTTGAAGTCTAAAGTCCCAGAGCATCTTAACTTCTTCATTTTATATTACTTTGTCTATTTTGTAGTCCCACTAGTTCTTGCTTTCAACCAAACGTTATTTGACACAAGATGGGCAGCAAATAAATTTAATAATAGCACTTAATACTAGCAATAGCACTTAGACTTATATGGCAATTCAACCGTGCTTTAAAGCCCTCTCTAAGTGGTTTACAGAGTCAGTATATTGCTCCCAACAATCTGGGTCCCATTTTACCAACCTCAGAAGGATGGAAGACTGAGTCAACCTTGAGCCGCTGAGAATCAAACTGCCAAACTGCTGGCAGCTGGCAGTCAGCAGAAGTATCCTGAAGTAATGCATTCGAACCACCGTGCTACCACAGCTCTATAAATAATAAATAAATATTTCTTGCAGATATTCCAATGCACAATTGTTGCTATGTCGTCATGCCATCGTTTGTAGTCATTCTGTGTGATCTTGCAACAGCAGACTAGACTTCTTCGGTTTCTTTGAAGATACAGTATTTGCTATCTTTTGCTATCTACTCGAGTCTGGCTTTGTTCTTAAGGCTTGGTCTTGTGCAGCCCCCCTGAATTAGCCCCACTGTCTCTTTCTTCAACTTTCCTGCTCTTAGCCATTGCCAGCTTGTTGCTATCTGCTTTGCATGTGAGTTTTATTTGTGTGTTCCCCCTGTAATACTTTGTCTTTATTATTTGTTCACAACAATGTGAAGTCACAGCTGCCAATTCTTTAGCTGGTGTTGGCCGTCATCTGTACTGAGTCGTTTCCAAGAACTTAGAATGTCATAATAATGTATCACTGTTGTATATGTGCAGATCCAAGCAGTGTAACCTTCTGCAATTGACAGATGAAAATTTTGAAAATGCACAGACTCTATAAGTGTCATCCAAGATTTTTTCGGTGTGCAAGTATGTCAGTAACTGCTGGAATTGCCATGGCCAGTTTATACCATAATCTTTCAGTTTCAATTTCCAGATCTTGAAAAAATATTTTGTGATCTTCTCCAATTGTTTATTTTCCATTCTACTATCTCTTGGAAATTGCTACATCAATTATCCATATTTTCATCTTTCCACCAATTAAATCTGGGGGGGGGGAGAACCCGCAATATTTTAACCTACTCGTTGTCAATTACTTTTTCCACTCTGTGTTCCCATCAATAATTCATTACTGGCACATGATAATTTTTACAGATATTCCAGTGAAACATTCTGTCAACTGTGTTATGTAGCTGTTTATAATCAGTTTGTGCAATCTTCTTGCACAAGCTGAGTTTATGATCTGTTTCTTCTTTGCACACTCTGCACACACTGCACTTTGAATTATTTTCCATTCTGACCTTGATTGCATTGGTACAAATAGCTTGCTCTTGAGCAGTTAAAATCAAGGTTTCAATTTCAGAACATCTATATAAAAGAAAAGCGAGATTTTATTAGCATTTTTTGGTAGCCAAGATTCGTTTTCTTCAAAATCAATAAAAATGGAATCATACCAATGACAAAGAAGGGTGATAATAAATCACTCTGGAAGAGTGTTGATAAACCCATACTTTTTGTTTCCAATAATTCTGTCTTCCACTGCTTCATTATTTTTCCATAAACATCCTTAATGTTTGTACAGATGCCAGTTTCCAAACATTTGATGATTCAACTATGTGAAATGAATCAAATGCCATTTTATAGTCAATACAGAGCAAAAGCCAGTTAAACTGGGTTGGGTTTTTTTTGTTTTTGCCTTTTGTAATTCTCCAATATCATTTTATTAATCAGAAGTTGATCATTTGTACCTCTGCTTTTTCTTTTATTTCTTTTATGTTCCGCCTGAAGTATGTTATTTTCTCCTAAATAATATTGGATGTTGTCTGTTATTATCCCTATGAGTAATTTAAACATTGTAGGCAAGCATGTTATTGACCTATCATTTCCCTTTTGCCGAGTCTTTTTGAATCAAATAAGTTTTGCCAGATAAGTTATTAACCACTTGTTGATGTTTCCTTTATGCAAGGCTTCATTAAGCTATTTAGCTATAATTGAATGTAAGCTACTCAGATGTTTGGGTCAAAAGCAATGCAATTAATCATTTCCAGGATATATCCAGTTTTTAATCAGTTTCACTTAATGTTTAACCATTTCTGCTATTATTGTTAGGTTTTCCATTTGAATTTTACTAAATTTATCTTCACATTTTTTCTCCATCCAGCATTTTTATTATAGTCTTTTTGAGTTTCACGTGGATTTTGGATTGTTTCCTTTTTCTTTGGTTTTCCACTTTCAGAATTTCTTTTGCCATTTATACTTCAGTAGAATCATCTCTGGTTTAATTAAATAGCTGATTTTGCTTAAATTGAATGATCCATGCCTCATCGCATTCAATTTTTCCCTGCTATTGCTGTTATTTGTTGCTTTTGCTTTCCAAAGCTTCTTCAATTTTTCTGATGCTAAGTCAATATTTTATATTAGGCTTGTCTTAATCATTACATTCTTCAATTTTAGTTCTTTTGTGTTCTTTAAATTACTCACATCTGATCTTAATTTCTGTATCTTGGACTCCAGTCTGATCTTCCACTTTGAGATTGAACATGATTTTGGTTTTGGTGTTCTAATTCTGATACCCAGTTCTTCTATAACCACCACAGTTGTACAGCTGGCAAGCTGGTTGGTCTGTTCAATATATGTTTTTTTAATCCTTGCATGCACTTAATTCATATCCTTTATTACTGCTGTCAGTTCTTTTGGGGACACGATTTTCAATGCTGGCAATCTTTGTCTTTCTGCTAGTAATTCTGCATGTGCCATAATTTTCTCTTTTAACTCTTCTCAAGGTATCCATTCAGTTTAGAATAACAGAGTTGGAAAGGGATCTTGGAGGTCAGTGCTGGCCTGTATGGATTGTGTGGTTATTAATTCTCTTAGTTATTGTTTCTGTAGTTCATATAATTTTTTTTTCTTTATATTAGCAATTATTTTTATCTGAGTTTCTTCTGCTGTTGCACTATTTTTGAAGGGAATTCCATTTTCACCATTTTTCTGAATCTCTTCCAGTTCTGCATCCCAGAATATTTTATTCCTGGTGATGAATCACCTTTGATCTGTTTATTAATGTTCAGTGATATTTGAGTCTGGACAAATGTGACTCTTGCTGACCAAGGTGATGACTGATCCAGTATAAGATTCTTTTCTGTTTTCTTGCCATATTAAATGGGCTGATGGATACATTTAGTCTGATTCTTCCATTAAGACTTGTCTGGCATGAATGACCCTTCTAGTAGAATACTGTCAACGTAGCTCTCAATCTTATGACAGCATCACAAGCCCCTCTCTTATTATTGTATTAAAAGAAGAAAATACTAAGATCTTCTGGAACATATCCGATGTATCCTTCCAGGCTGTTATAAAGCATATACTTACTGGATAGAGATGTAAGAATAATGGATTTTTGCCTATACTGCTAACAGTTTAAAATTTAAAGTACATTCAGCCTAAAATATTTACTGATTTCTTAGGAGACAGCCTGGACCCCAAAATAATATTTTCTGCTTCTTTTCCTGAACCTCCCAAACTTTTGGGGGTAATTCCAACCAGAATGGTCGAAGAGATGTTTGTATTTAAACATTTATTTGCAATCATAGGTTTTAGCAAAAATTGAGATGTTGGACACATACAGAGAGAAAGATCTTTCCCAGCTAGGCATAATAATATTTTGCTCCATTTATCTGAAATTCTGCTTCTAATTTTTAAAGAACATCACATGTTCTCTATTACAGTGAGATACTGGGAGAATCTTACCACAGCTGAGCCCAAAATTTATGTTGTTATTGAGAAATTTGTTAAGCAAGTTTTGCCCCCTTTTACAACTTTTCTTGCCACATTTGTTAAGTGAATCACTGCAGTTGTTAAATTAGAAACATGATTATTAATTGAATCTGGTTTTCCCATTGGATTTGCTTGTCAGAAGTTCAGTTCTCAAAAGAGGATCACATGACTCTGGGACACTGCAACTGTCATATATTTGACTCAGTTGTCAAGCATCTGAATGTAAATCACATGACCATGGGCATGCTACAATGGCCATAAGTGTGAAAAATGATTATAAGTCACTTTTTTTCAGTGTGGTTGTAACTTAGAATGGTCACTAAACGAACTGTTGTAAGTCGAGGACTACCTGTAAATGCATATTTATTCAGACTTAGACTCTTGCATTTAGACTGGCTGGGCGGCTGCAGTATTATAATTCAGGCTGACTATTTAAGCCATGATTGGGGCAGAAAAAGTATGTTATGAGAGCTTATATCAAATAGTATCAGATTCAAGTCCATGAAATATTCTTTGAATTTATGTTCAACTACTGTTAGATATGTTTGTCAGAAATACAAACCAACTATTTATACTATTTGAACAGTTTGAAAGAGAGCCTGGGGCTGGTTGTAGGACAGATGCAGGAGTATAATCTAAACTGTCTAGATTATTTGTATGTATTCTTTCCATACAACAGAATGTCTTAAAATAGCTACAGAACGAAGGTGTAAGACAAAGATTAATTGCTCTAGCAGGTCTGTCAAACTGAAGCCCGCAGCCCGGATAAGTCACACACAGGCTACCTCCACCCCAGCTCCACAAAGGCAAAAAACATCACGATACGTCATGATTTGGCCCGTGATGCAATCGAGTTTAATATCCATGCTCTAGAGCTATAGTAAGCAGATTGCGTCAAATCACCATTTCATGCTGATAATTTCTGGTCCAATCCTTCGTACCTCTTGTTAGAAAACTCAGGCAGTTGATGATGGGAAACACATGTGTCTGAGCACTGGAAAACCATTGTCACAGTAAACAATACCAGCCAGATACACAGCTTGACTTCATATATGGGAAGGCAACTTTCTGTGTTCCTGGGGAGTTGCTTTGCCATTCCATTCCACTAGTAAGTAGTTGAAGATCTCAAGTCATTCTCAGGAAGAAGTTTCAGGGACTATACAGATTGACAAAACACAACTTCGATTCTCTGGGTGGAACAAAACTGAATTTTAAAAAAAAATTGTAGGTTAATGTTAGTTCCTTTAATTAGACTGCTTCAAAGGAAAGATGGGATAGATAAAATGAATAAATGAGTGCAATTATTTATTTGTGTTGAGTATGAAAGATTAAAAAAAAAAAACCCCAGGGAAACCAATGTGATGTAGCAGGATTATGCAAGATGGGAACTTTCAGCAAAATAAAAGGGAAGGAAGTCACATATACTATATGACAGAAGAGAGTAAAGGAACATAGTGATTCATAAATACATTAAAAGAATAATGGAATGCTGCAATTGACCTTTAGAAAAAAGGGTTTCTGCTCTTTATCTTAACATACAAAGTATACTTCCACCTGTAAAAAAAATCATAGTGGAAGACATCATTTGTATTTATTCATAAAGCAATCCACCTAAATATACAAAGAAAGATTTGAGGTTTGCAACAAAAGCGTGTGTTTCAGCATACTGATACCTAAAGCATAAAAGGAAAACGAAAATAGGTTATTTTGGAAAGATTCCAGATTATTATTTTAGCTCATGCTAGAAAGACTGGTTCCAGTCATTCAATGAAGTAAATAAGTTTACCCAGGACACAACTCTTTTTTTAAAAAGAAAAAGAAAAAAAAAGAAAGTCCTAGGAGAGAATCCAATATAAATTAGAATGCATATTCTGAATTCTGCTTTAATGCTTTGTTCTCTTTCTTAGTACCTTTTTATTACAAAGAAAAGAAATTATTCAGTGTTTTAGACATAAAATCTCTGTGGTTTTGAATTATTTACCAGCATTATAAAAATCCCTTTTTTAGTAATTAGCCATGAACTTATATTCATATAAATGGATGCCAACAGGTTTAAGCACCAAAGTGAAATCAGGCATAAAACATGACTGAAAGGCTTATAAAGCTAAAGAAATCCAAATGAACAAAAAGTTGGGATCTTCAATTCCATTATTTGCAGAATGGCATAAAGTGTACCCTGTTTCCCCCAAAATAAGACATCCCCTGATAATAAGCCCAATTGGGCTTTTAAGCTCATGGCAATAAGGCCAAGCGCTTATTTCAGAGTTCAAAAAAAATATAAGACAGGGTCTTATTTTCGGGAAAACACGGTAGGAATTTGTAGAGCTCAGTTTGTAAGATTAACAGAGATGTCTAAACATAAAGTGCATGAGCTTAGAAAAAAACAGCTTCTGGGATTGTGCTGGAAAGAGCATGATTTAAAAGAAAATAACGCAACCATTACACAATGTGTTTTGAGACATGTTTCCCTTTTATATGGACATTGCAGCAAGTTGCTACATGAAATAATAAGTAGTTCCTTTTTAATTAAAAAAGCAATTCATAAATATATGTGCTATGAATACACAAATATTTGATTTTAAAGATAAAAGAGTTATGCAACTCTGTAAGCAGATACTTTTTTGTAATATATGCAGTTCAGTTGGAACTGAAGATTTTTATTGCTGCTTTGGTAAACCTCACTGCTTGCTGTCAATTTCAGATGATAGTAATGTAGGGTTACCATATTTGAGTAGCAAAACTCCAGATGGCCTCTAGATGGAAATAAAAATAAACAACCTTTCTGTTGCCAAAACTAATGATCATTTCAATTCTTGCAACCCAGATAAAAAAGTTTTAACAAATGGATTCACAATATTTCACAATACAGCTGTCAAGTGTGGGAAATCACACAGGCAGTTCAAGTTAATATATAGGTTTATTGCAAGCTTAAGCTTTTTACAAGAATCTAAACTACTAACAGTCAAAGCAAATTGGGGGTAGATAAGAGTCAACAGAATTCAAGCTGGGCTGGGTTTAGATCTCTTGTGGGTGCAAAAGGACTCAAGACTGATGATCCATTTGACCCCTCCTCCTTCCATGGGCTCAGCCTGGTCATTTCCTAAAACAGCTTTCCAAATTATTTTAGGGCAGGCTTCAAATGACATGAGTATATTCTGTGTGATGTAATATGTAATATGAATAAAGATTCTAGTCAATTAGTATTTAAGTAACTTTTCATCTTTATGTAAAGCAGAGGTTTAAAAAATGATCCCTCTGTGTGTGTCTGTGTGTGATCCTTGCAAATGAAAATATTATATATAAATATTATATAAATATATTTATTATATTTATTTAAAAGGGCACAAGCTGGTAATTTGAGCACAAAGAAGAATCCAGGAAGGTTTTCTTTTTTTTAGCAAAGTAAAAACAATGTTCTTAAATGAAACAAGAAAGCTACCAATAGTTAAAGAGCAATTCATCAAGCCATAATGTAGAACAGGAAATGGGGTAGAAGAATAACATAAAGAAAGGAGGGGAAAAGATCAGCAGGTAAAGTAGTAGAAGGGAAATCCTTTATGATTTGTCAAATGCTATCCTCCAGACAGGGATATATTCAGTTGCAAGTACTACCATCCAATATTTGCTATAAATATTGAATTTTCTTCAAAGAATCTTATTTATCTTCAGCTTCCTTTTATACTCTGAAGCCAAATTTGCCCATGATTTCCAGATGTTATTTTAATTCCAGCTTTAGCATTCTAGAATTAGTGTGACTATTTATTTAAATACTTGTGGGCAAGGTTCTCATGTCATCACAGAATTAATTTCTATTCCCTTAGCATGTGTAGTTAGAGTATAGACATGGATCACTGTCATTTTGATTTTCTTGCCTTTGACTCAGACTGAGATCTTGCTATCATTTTTTATTGTAACCTAAACAAATATCAATAATAATGACAGCTACTCCAGTGTCACTCTCATTTTTCTTGTTTGCAGTGGATATATTGTTCCTCTGATGAAAAGTGACCCATTCCAGTCCATTTCAATTGACTGATTCCCAGAAAATCAATGTTCAATCTTGACATTTTTACTTGGACACCATCAAGCTGCCTTGATTCATGGTTCTGACATTCCACGTAAAGAATATGTAAGGGTTACATATTTTTGCAGCCTTGAATTTTTCCTTTGGGAAAGTAACATGCTGCAAAGGAGAACACCACTCTCAAATATAATCTTTTATTTCCAAGAATGTTTCTGGATCCCAAAGTCCCAAAAATGTCTTAGAAAGTAAAAAAGTAATGAAGAACTGCAGCTCAGATTTTTGTTTGGAAGGGAAAACACAGAAAGCCTCTTGAAATGCTAGAAATAGCACAGTTACCTCAATGGTTTGCTTACTGATAAATGGGACTAGTCACATTAATACAGCTTTTTAAAAAGCTTTTCGAGTCCACAAAAATTTATGCTATAGCAATCCAGTTTCTTACCTTACTTTTTGTTGCTTTTTGTTGAATCATAGATTCATGTGTTGGTGACTCTGGGAAAACATATCAAAAAAAATATAATTTGAAAAACAAGGGACATTATTTATGGGAAGGACTACTTATGAATAAATATGCAGTGTAACAGGGAAAACTTGTTTCTTTCCAGGAACCATGTGATAAGAACCAATATAAAAAGGAGCAGGAAGCACTCCATCCATCAATAAAAGATGCAAGACCATCAGAGCCCAATAAATATGAGGATCCTTTTGCATCTTGGCATCATAAGCAGGTAATACAATGATCAGTGGTAGGGAAAAAATAGATCTAGTTCTATGTGATATATCAAGAAGGATTTGTTTCTCAGAATTTTTAACAATAATAACAATAAAAATGATTAGCTATCATGAACTTATCTACAGTAGATATGTTTCAATCAGTTTTCAGTTGGGATTTGGCACCGAGATAGCCTTGGTTACCTTTACTGATGACCTCTTGTAGAGCCAGAATAGAGATGATGCATCCATCCTGCTGTTTTTTTTAATCTTTCCGCAGTTTTTAACACCACTAACCATAGTATCCTTATGAACCATCTTGCTGAGCACATTGTAAGCCGCCCTGAGCCTCTGGAGAAGGGCAGCATATAAATCAAATAAATCAAACCATCTGCAAGGACACCATTTTATGATTACTCTCATCCTTCTTTCATGGTTAGCTCCAGTCAGTGTTAGCAAGCAAGAAAAGGTTGTCCCCTAGACCCTATGATGTGAGGTGACCTTAACATTGTCCGTTCTTGTTTAATGTCTGCATGAAGCCATTAGAAGAGGGGTCTGATGTTCAGTATCATCATCCCTATGTTGATGATACCCAGTTATATCTTTTGACTTTAGACTGGCCAAATGAGGCTCTTGACTACTTGGAAACTATACAGGCCTGGTTGGGGAGCTCTGGTGGCACAGTAGACTAAAGCACTGTTATTAACACCAGCTGCCTGCAATTACTGCAAGTTCAAATCTCACCAGGCTCAAGGTTGACTCAGCCTTCCATCCTTTCTAAGGTAGGTAAAATGAGGACCCAGATTGTGTGGGCAATAAGCTGCATTTATTTAAATATACAAAACGTATAAAGGCTATTGCTTAACTCATTGTTAGCTGCCCTAAGTCTCCGGAGAAGGGCAGCATATAAATCAAATAAAAAAAAAAAAACTGAGTGATTCAATCCTACAAAGCCTGAGTAGCTGTGGATTTTAGGGATCCAAGGACTTTCCGTCTATACTCTTGGATGGAGAAGCACTTCCCTGCTCAAGAATGATGCACAATCTGAAGGTCTTTTTGAAATTACAGCTCGAAAAGAAGTGGCAGCTATGGCCAAGGGAGGCTTCCCTCAGCTCCATCTTCTGGATCAGGAGGCCCTTCAGACAGACAGTCATGCCCTAGTCACCTGAAGACTTGACTACTGCAATGTATTTTACAAGAAAACTATTCAGAAGCTTCAGGTGATCCAGAACATAAATGTTTGAGGGTTGATGGGCATGCCTCAGTATGACTATATGACACCTTTGTTCTACAAGCTGTGCTGATGGCTGGTCTGTTTGGCTTCCATTCTGTTGCTGTCCCATAAAAGCCTTGCAGATCTTGTTGTTCTCCCCGGCCTTGCTGTGAAATAGATGGGGCCGCTTGTGTGTGTTTGCTATTTTTGTTTTCTGTTTATATTGTATCCAGATAACCTCATCTGGGGTTTGTACAGGCTTTTTTGTTACTGTTTGTAAACTACCCAGAGTTAGTTGGAGTTGGCAGTGTCCAGTTTGATTTAAATAAATAAAATTAAGTTTAATTAAAGTTTATGATAAATAGAAATGGATTTTTGTGTTTATAAACTATGAGCTCCTTTCAGCTTAGCTAGTTTCTTAGTTCAGAATTATTCTACATGTATTTCTTTGACATTTGGTTCCTGATTTTAAGACTTTAAGTAGATGCCTATTGATCTCTTATGTTCTATAGGAGGATAGACATGATGAACAATGGCCCAAACTGATATACAAACATAATCAGGTTCTCAATCTTTAGGTATTTTATAATTTTTAGGCATAACATTGCCAACGCAGAGCTTTGTTCAAAAATAAAACATTTTTGAACATTTGAACATTTCCTTTTTGAATTTTTTCTATCTTATTTTTGTGATGTTTATAGTAATGATGCATATAAATAAAATTCAGAGTGTCTTGGCTTGTTATCCTGCTGCCATGCTCCTCCTCCAGCTTCTGGATTTTCATATGGGGCATTTTCCTCCTTGCTGAAGCATAAAGAGAACCTTTGGTTTCATCTCCTTCATTTGCCATGGTCTTGGGTTTGGTCGTAGTTTCTCCTCTCTTAGGTGGAACATACTTGGTCATGGCCTCACTTGGGGGTGCAAGTAGTTGGCTGCTCAGTGACCCTTCTACCTCAACAGAAACACTCCACTGGGTGTTCTTTGAAGCTCAACTCTTCCGTACTCACCTTCAGGAGTTCCTTCTTTCTGGTGCTCCACCCGTTCACAGGCTTCAGTTCTGGCTTTGCATTACTGCATTACACTTGACTTTTAATAAAACTATATCTTTCTCAACAGATGGAGCAAAGGATCGTTTCTATTTAGTTTAAACTGTGGCAGGTCTGACATTAAGCCAGAACTGAGAATTGTGTGTCAAAATTCCTAAATTCAACTTTTCCCTTCCTTGACCTCCTCCCATTACTCACCCCCATGTAACCAATCAAGTTCCAGCAGAATATTTTCATGACAGTCAAAGCACAAGTTGGTATGCAGCTGGTATGCCAGGTGACCCTGAAGCAGTATCTTGAAGAGATACAGCACTTACTTTCATTTTCCCCCTTGCCCGCCTCCCTCTCCACAGTTCATAGCATTAACTGTAAGAGAAGACTTGCAAAGCCAGGGGGAGGAGTCAAGAAAGGAATCAATTTATAGTCTCTACGCAGTTACAAGAGAACAAATCCAATCCCCCTTGAATGCTGTTGAACTTTCTCTAGTTTAACCCAGGTGCAAATGTTAGTTTGAAAAAAAATGTGTGCATATACTTGAGCAATAAATCAATAATTTTGAACCTTTTGCATGTGGACTAGGTTCTTTGAGCCTGATATTAACTCATATGACATTTTAAACAATTTGGTTTAAAAAATAAAGTTGGTATCGTTGAGGTTAAATTGTTGTCCTATCCTTGAAATACCTGTCATTCGATATTGTTATTAATAATTCTAACAATAAATAGAATGTAACTAACCCTGTCACTACAATATATAAAAATCACTACGTTTACTGCAATAGCTATTAATATTAATAGGTGTTCATGAAAATTTGAATTCCATGTTGGATCATAGTCATAGCGGTAATGTTATATTTTTTTACTTCATAGAATAGACATGGCAGAAGCTTGGATATTCAAGATCGGCCTAAGGGCCCAAAGGATTGTAAAGAACTAAGTGCAACATCTATGTTCCGGAGACACACTGATCCAGCGCAACAAGTACAGGTACTGTACACTCATCTTTTTTTGAGAGAGAAAATTTAGTTTGACAGGTAATACAGCTCAACTTTTATTTTTTTTAAAAATAGATGAATTTAATTTTTCTATGTATGTCACTGGAAGAGAAAAATGACATTAAGCAAAATGGAAAGCTTAGGGGAAGCTCTCAGGAACTTCCAAAATGGCAAAGAAACAGCAATACTTAATGTGATGGGAGGTATTTAATAATTTCAATATTGAAGTAATTTAAATAATTGATGGGTATGCATTTTAATTATATTATTTTAATTCATTTTAAGTGTAAATAAAGTCAATCTTAGTTATTGTCTTGATCCCACACACTATCTTTTGGTGGAACCCAGTACAGCTCTTAAATAACAAGCACAGCCTTCAACCCAGAAGTAGCTGGGTGCGTGTATCATGACCTTTGGTTTATAACATATTATGGTACCTATGAAAACCAAGAAACCTAAAGACAACTTTGTGGTTTCTGTTAATTAACTTTGTTAATTAGAACAAGTGCTCACATAGAGGTAGCCCTTGACGTACAACAGTTCGTTTAGTGACCATTTGAAGTTACGGCACTGAAAAAAGTGACTTATGACCGTTTTTCACGCTTATGACTGTTGCAGCATCCCCATGGTCATGTGATCAAAATTCGGATGCTTGGCAACTGGTTCATATTTATGATGGTTGCAGTGTTCCAGGGTTATGAGATTACTGGTACCTTTTATGATCTTTTGATAAGCAAAGCCAATGGAGAAGCAAGATTCACTTAAAAACCATGTTACTAACTTAACAACTGCAGTGATTCACTTAACAACTGTGGCAAGAAAGGTTGTAAAATGGGGCAAAACTCACTTAACAAACGTTTCACTTAGCAACAGAAATTTGGTGCTCAATTGTGGTTGATGACTACCTATAGTCATAAGCATCCTGATAACATATCTATCAGTTACTCTCCTTCCCTGTCCAAAAATGATGGAAAACATCATTCTGGCAGCCATGACACTGTGATTGAAGCTCTACCTATTTTTTATGTGTGCTGTGATTTCTTTTACCACAATCTGTGGATCCCTCTGCTGGAATTCTTTGGTAAAGTCTTAGTTTTTATTTTTACAACAAATCTACATATCAGTACATTTTGTATGCTTAAGTGCCAGTCCACCTTGCTAGGAGAAGCCTTGCAACTGACATACTATAAAGCAAAATGCCAATGTTTTATAATCTTTAGAAGGATCAGAGTGTGGGTATGGATAGGCATAAAGCAAGACACATAGAAAGCTAAGAAATTAAATTCTGTACTGTTTATTATTATGACAGTCCAGTGTAAAATATAATTACAATTATTCTAGTGACTAAACATTTATGTACATAGTAACCAAGCATCTATATACTTCCATTAAAACTATACTAATAGAAATTATTGAAACCTCTGCTCTTATACTGTCTTTTCTGAACTGCTGTTTTTTCTTTCTCTACACACTTGTTTAACTACAGCATGGCCCACCTATATTTTCTTAGCCTACTTAGATAGAGTAGACCATAATCCATCCTACTTATGGCATAATCTGTTTTTTTCTCCTTAACCCACTCTTTCCCAGCATCAGAACTATACTGACTTACTCCACCTCAATTTTATCTGCTCTGGATTTTTCTATACTTTTTCCTTCAAAATCTACATGCTAGTGTTCAGGTAATTCTAAAGAGTTTAGACTTTTTTCTTTTTCTGTAACTGCCTGTGTTCTCAAAATTACAAGGGCATCCTGGCACAGTCATCAGAAATTTAAAAAATTAGAAATATGGAACACAAAACAGGCAGCTTGGGTATGAAAATAATCTGAGGTTTTTTTAAGGGAAAACATTGAGGGGGTGGAGAAATGAACAATTTATGAGGTGGATAAGGTACATCTCTACATTACAAGAAGTTAGGTCATTATGATTTGGTGATAGCAAATTTCACTATAAACTCTAAGATTTGTATTTGTGGCTAATGCATTTCTTTCTCTTTATTGCTAGAGGCCAAAATGGGTCCGGGCCTTGTATGATTTTGAGGCGGCAGAGGACGATGAGCTAGGATTCTGTACCGGAGACGTCATAGAAGTTCTCGACAACTCTGATGAACATTGGTGGAAAGGCTGTTTGCATGGAATGTTTGGACTCTTTCCTGCCAACTACGTGCAGCCAATGAAGTAATAAATTGTCACTGTTTCTCATGGGGGATTAATAAGAATGTGCCATTGTATAAATAGAAGATACTCTTAAAATGTCTGCTTAATGTTTGTAGCTCCAAAATCTTAACTATTATTAATTATTATTCAAACATACCACCTCCGTTGCAGTTCACATGTTCAGGAAGCACTGAGCTATGGACAGCTTTGATTTGTTTGAAACATTATAGCAGAAACGTCCTTTTTGGAGCACTGTCTCAACTCTTAAATTCATTCAGTACTTTTAAAATTTTAGAAAGTAGATTAAAATATATAGGTAGTCCTCAATTTACAACCATAACTGAGCCCAAAATTTCTATTGCTAACAAGACCATTGTTAAGTGCATTTTGCCCCATTTTATGACCTTTCTTGCCACAGTCATTAAGTGAATCACTGGAGTTGTTAAGTTAGTAACATGGTTGCTAAGTAAACCTGGTTTCTTCACTGACTTTGCTTGCCAGAAGGTCCCAAAAGGTGATCACACAAGCCTGGCAACCATCATAAATAGAACCAGTTGCCAAGCGACTGAATTTTGATCACGTATCTGTGGGGATGCTGCAACAGTCGTAAATGTGAAAAACAATCATACGTCCCTTTTTTCAGTGCCATTGTAACTTCAAACAGTCACTAAATGAACTGTTGTAAGTAAAAAACTACCTATATTTAATTGTACAAATGTACATGCAGAACTTTAATTTTTTAAAAAAGGAAAACAAAACAAAACAAAATCCAAGAAAATGATTTAAATAGTATTCAATTTGTTGATCTGTACACCTATCATTTGCATTCATTTTTCTGGAGAAATTTGATTCAGCCCAGTTGAGAAAAATACAGTTTTTTTTCTATCTTGGTTTGAGTTTTTTCCGTACTCTGAGTCCCTACTTTTTGTAAGATTATAAATTTCTAGTAAGAAAGCTTGTAAAATTGCTCTGATTGTTCTTCCAAATATTGTAATGTATACATGCTTATTCCACTGAACAAATGCCTGAGAATATTAACATTTTGCCCTGGAACTGGAGCAAATGTTTCATTTTAGAGTAAATTTCTACTTCCTGATACATGGAAAGAACAAGCAACCCGTTGAAGAATTTGAATTGTAGCCACTATGCTAATAGTGCCTCCTACATAACATCACATAGCTCCATAGCTGATTCACAGGGCAAATCCGCAAAGTAAACATGTCTCAGCTTTATACCTGATAGTAATAAATTCCTTCAAAGAGTATTAGAAATTCAATTATAATAAATATTCTATTGTTCATAAACTATTAATCCAAGGTATGTCCTGTCTCCTCCCAAGTGAAATCAAGAAAAATATTTATCAGTAATTATATTTACATAAACTGTTCATGTCATATATTTTTTTACCATCGTACATGTATTATTTTGTTGTAGTTCCTGAACAAGTTCTCCTAGGCTGGTAAGAGATGCTCTAGTGGAAGGTGTGGTTTATAGAAAAACAATATAGAATAAAAAATAAATGTTTTAGCAATCTAGATTCCCAAAATATACCACCCTTGTTCACATTAGCCTTGTTTGGGTATGATGATTTTAAATGGGTAGCATGACAGAACTACATATTCTAATTGTATCATATATCTATGATAGATATCTAAATATATTTACCACTGCTGTAGCAAAATCTAGGTGGAACATTTTCTGGTATTGTTGAAACCTTCCACTACCTCAAAAAGAACTTGGAGTAAACCTTGTAACTCAACTTTACAAAAGCATTTTATACAGTGGTAAGATTCCACCGGTTTGGGCCGGTTTGGGCGAGCTGGTAGTTAAATTGCTGACTGGCCCCTCCCCGCCCCTCCAGTAGGCTGCAGGGAGGCCTACTAGGCCCAAAATGGGGTGCGAGGTGCAGCATGGCCCCCCACAGCCCATTATTGCTCCCAGGAGGCTGCAGGGAGCCCTACTAGGCCCAAAACGGGGCACAGGGGCAGTGCATCCCTTCCGCTGCCCATTTTTGCTCCCCAAGGGGTGCAGGAGGCCGAGTGCTGCCTGTCAAACAACCCTGGCCATGCCCACCTGGCCACGCCCACCCAGCCGGTCATTAGGGCAGAGAACCGGTTGTTAAATTATTTGAATCCCACCACTGATGATATATGGTTACTTTACCGTAATTCTGATGACTGGTTTAACTGACCTTAAAAATAATTCTGTAGAAATAGATAACTAGTAATCTTTTGTGAATGGTAACTGAACGTTCTGAATGACTTATTTCAGCCAAATCATCCTGATTTTTTAAAAAAATCATTTTTAAAAATACAAGTACAATATCATCATGGTAAACAATATTTATCAATGCTGACAAACCACTGCCCATTCCTTTCACCGTCAGAAGAGTCTTTAATGTAAGTAAAAGCTTTTTGAAGTGGCCTCATTTGCATGAAACATAAAAGATTCCATTTACGTTAATAGAAGCAGCAACTGGAAAGAACTGTAAATGTAGATATCAGCTACTATAGGAAGCAGACAAATAGAAGATTCACAATGAATTTAAATGCAAAATATAGAGTCAAAATATTGCATGCATTAAGAAATAATGCCCCAAAATGTTAGAAAGGATAATGTATAAGTTACTGCAAAAGGCAAAAGACAACTTTCCACTCATTAAAACTTCATAAGTAGCCAATTAAAGAAATGTAGAATACCTTGCCTAAGTGTCCCACTATATGATAAGGAACATTAGCTCCAGTTCAGCTTCCTTATAGCTTTTTTGACTGAATAAATATTTCTAATGCATTCTACCTACAGTATGTCTCGTCTTCCCCAAACTATTGCTGAATATCAATAGTCTGTTCTGCAAGTGACTGCAAATCCTCGTACAAAGATGTATTATATCCTACTGCAGTTTACAAATACCTACGGACTGAATGTTAATCCTACCTTAAAGCAGTCTTAGAATATAGAATATATAGAATAACAGAGTTGCAAGAGACTTTGGAGGTCTTCTAGTCCAACCCCCTGCTTAGGCAGGAAACTAGTGCTATCTTCCCCAAACTAGTGGTGTCCTGCTATGTTGGGATTAAGACTTCAAGAATTCCCAACTAAAAAAGCTTTCTGTAATTTTGATTAGGAATTCTGTGACCTGTAAACCCAACATACCTGGGTAACAGTGCTTTATGGCTTTGTTAGGGAGGAAGGCAGGCATTGTTTCAGAAACTTGTCCTTCCCGACCCTTTTATAAAAGGGATGCGGTGGCTCAGTGGCTAAGACGTTGAGCTTGTTGATCGAAAGGTCAGCAGTTCAGCGGTTCGAATCCCTAGTGCTGTGTAACAGGGTGAATTCCCGTTACTTGTCCCAGCTTCTGCCAACCTAGCAGTTCGAAAGCACGTAAAAAATGCAAGTAGAAAAATAGGGACCACCTTTGGTGGGAAGGTAACAGTGTTCTGTGCGCCTTTGGGGTTTAGTCATGCTGGCCACATGACCATGGAGTCGTCTTTGGACAGCGCTGGCTATTTGCCTTTGAAACGGAGATGAACACCGCCCCCTAGAGCCGGGAACGACTTACACATATGTGCGATGGGAACCTTTACCTTTATACCCTTTTATAGAACTTCAGCCCCTAACACAATGCAAATCTTGCATACAGTGCTCCTGAAGGAGGTACTGCCCTCCAGTTTAAGGATCATTCAGCACTGGATACCTACCATTATACATAAATCAAGTTCACTCATTATGTTAACCCATAATTTGTTTAATCATGGCTTACTGAGTACGCCACAAATTATCATCATGTTACCCAATTTGGAAATGAAATAACTGCAAGAAAACAACCAAGCTCAGAGAACACCAAGGATCCCACAGTTCAATTCTGAACTATAGATATTCTCTTCTCTCAGTTTACAAACTGTAATGGCTAAATTAATAGATTACACAAACTAAAACCAAACAAACCACATTATTATTAAGAGTAATACATAGATCGAGGTTTACTGTGCACATGCAGTGATCAGGATAAGTAAAAGTAGAAGAAACTCTGTTAGTCCTCTTTGCTACCCTCTCACAAACTGCAGATTTATGTTATCCCCAACAGAAGACCTTTTCCCTGATTTTGGTTCCAGGCTATGAATACATATATTTGGTCATTTCTTGATAGGCCTTCTCTCCTTATACAGTATACACTAGACCTTAATCAGGGTGCGCTGTTAGGAAATCTCGGGTGGGGGCGGGGGAGACCCTTCTTTACTTCAGTTTTTTCATAATTGTAACTTATTGCTCTTATTTTGAATTGCATCCTTATTTTTAATGTGTGTAAACTTCAGATTGATGCCAATGGATTGTATTTATTTTCTTATTTTATTATCTGTATTTTTTTTACTGTAATCCACCTTGAAAGATAGGTATTTTTAAATAGGATAAATATAATATGTACATATATAAATACTGTTGAGGTAATGTTTAGATATTAAGTTAGTTTGATATATTAAATTATTTAGTGATTCTTTATAACATTTCTAAACTATTCAAATTATAGTTTTATTGTTTTTGCATGGTGTCATTTTTGTTTTTATTGTGATTGGATAAGAAAAAGGGAGGTCAATCTCTAAGACAGGGTTTCCCAACTTTAGTGATTTCCAGTCCCTGCTGAACTTATTCTGTCGTACTCTGAATAAACACAAATTCTAGAGCTGAGCATGTTTTGAAAATGATTAAAAGTTCTTTGGACTTCACACAAGCATGGCTCTTCACTATTCATTAAAGAAGCCCAACTTTCTTAGGTGTTTGTTTGAACCTGGAAAAAATGCTGCCTTTTAAGCAAACACATTGACTTTTAGAAGATTCTTTAAAGCAGCAGATTTGAAGGGGGTGCACACTTATGCAACCACATTATTATAAGTTTTTTATTTTTATTTCCCCCCCCCCAAAAAAAGGTCTGTTTGTTTTTCAATTGAATTGCACAGTTTATATGTTATATTAAAGGTGAAAAAAAATCTGTAGTAGTTTATCTTCGTCTGATATTTTTTTTTACATCTTTTTACAACTGGCATTTAACATGGGTGTATTTATATCCACTGTATTTAAATTCATTCTACTGGTTCCATATCAAGGAGGTTCATGATTTCAAAGAAATTCGTGATATTCTCCTTCTAAATGAGTTCTGAAGACTTTAATGTAGCCTTGTCATATAACCATTAATATCCTGAAAGATGCTCAGCCTCTTCTCAGTAGCACGTTGAATGCCATCAGGCTTGAGGTAATCTGGTACTATATTGTCAATTGCTTTATCTCAGCATTTTTCAAACTTGGCTTCAGACAACTGGGAAATTCTGGGAGTTGAAGTCCACGTGTTAAAGTTGCCAGGTTTGAAAGACACTACTTTATCTTATCTATTGACATTTGGGGGGGAGGGGGATAAAATGGAATAATTTGTCATGACTTTCTCCCATGCAATATCAAATGATGCATTTGCAATTGTCATTAAAATGATCATTTGCTTCTAACATCTTCCTATATAACTATTGCCGAATATAGGTGCCTATTTGCTTTAACTGGCAAATGGGATCAGTCTGGGTGAAATCTGCTGGAGTATATACTATTACTATGCACTCCAGGGTTTTCACTCATCCCTCCTAAGAACACTCCATCATGTTGAGCAGCACAGCAGGATTTGGGGGGACGGACTTACTAATCTTTCATAAATTTTTAAAGGCATAGCTTTTCCAGAGGCTGTATGTATTATAATCTCCTCTCTGTTATTGGATTAGATTTTCTTGCCTTTTTCCCCAATGTGCTGTTAGATATAAGTTTGTCATAGTTGTTAATTCTGATATATAACCTGCCTGGAGTTGAATTTGTGACTGAGGTAACACACACATTAATTATATAAATAAGTTGCCTCTTGGAAATTTGTCATACTTTTTCCTCTCAAAAACAGCAACTAGTTCTATAAATGCAGACCATATGTAATCCATACATATAATCCATGTACAGTTGTAGAGTTAAAAGTAAAGATTGATATATGACAGGGTGTGACAAAAATTCAGATATCTGGACTGGAGGGCCTAAAAATTGGCTTTTTTCCAAATTACAAATCAGGGTCTGATTCAAAGTGTGTAATGATTCTGTCTATACTTGTACTGAGTTTAAAAAAAGAAAAAAGAAAAGAAAAAAAGAAGAGAAGAGAAGAGAAATATAGTGATGAAACTATTCAAGACTAGCCTTTTGAACAGCCATGAAACATCTTTTATTCTGCGTTGTCTTTTCTGAGTTAATGCTTTCTGCATATTTTTACCACTGGGTGAAATTCTACTTTGATTTCATAGTATTCATTTAATTGATAGCACAAATTTTAATGTACAGAAGTGGGTGTACAACAAATGTATATTTTACAGTTTCTCATATGTAAAAAGAGGGATAATTATATTTAATTACTTGTCATATAGCAATATTCTAAGAGTAAATTAATAATTTGAAGATATTGCTTGTTATAAAGCTTAAATATACAGTACTGTATATATTGAGATGTGACGATTGTCTTCTTGTTTTTTTAATGAAAAAAATAAAATAGAAGTTAATTTTATGGTGTGGACACATTAGTTTGTGAAGACATGGACTGAGAAAATCTTATCTGTCTTAATATCTTAATGATAGAAGTTTTATATATAACAGCATAAGGAATAATCTGTCTTATCTGATTGATAATCCTATATCATGCAATATCCTGCAAAGTAGATATATGCCTTGAGCATCTCTATTCATAGTTGCTGATATTTTTATTTCCCATAAAATTACACCTTTCCTTCTTTCTACTGAAGTAGCTTAGTGTAGCCATCATAAGATATGCATTTCTTCTATATAGGTTTCGGAAGACCTATAGAAACTTTTGCCTAATTTCAAAAGACAATTTATATATATAGAGAGAGAATATTGAACTCATCACCCAGAATGAGCAGGTCTTTCTCCTTCCCCTTCCAGATATTTCAGTGCTGCCTGAGAGAGGACTTAAAACAGTTCTGTCTTCTCCTTTACTGGAGAGCCCATAAAACTGTTAACGGGGTAGCAACAAAGGAGCCGACCCCAAAAAATACCTTGTTTCCTTGGATATGACCTAACATCTTTTAATTCTGAAAGAAAAAGGTTAAAACAATTTCATGTCTATATACAATCTGACATGCTTGATGCATAATCATTATGTTATATTAGTGCTACATTCTATTGTTTCATAATAAACTGAGTCATTCAGCTACTGGCAGTTCTCAGCCAATTTTGCTGCATGTTCTAATTCACCGATTGCACAGATGTTTATACCTAATTTGCTCTGGAAGCAATTATGCTTGATTCAAAGTCAGATCCAAGCTATGACCTATTTAACTTTCTTAAAAATGACAAACTTAAAACAAATAGAGAGGAAAGAGCAGGGCAAGACACATATTTGACTTGGGCTGAACCTGCATCAGCATTTCTGGATTTGTTTTGGTGAGCAATGGCACATAAAAAAACCCCACTGTAACAATTCACTTAAAATGACAATATCATAGCTTTTTTTTTTTCCATTTAGAGATTTTTAGGCCCTTCATGCTTCACCCACTGGCAAAGGTTAATATTAGGTTTAATAGACAGGCCACAGAATCTGGCCTGTCTTTTTTATTCTTGGCAGAAGACTAAACATGGAGATGGAACTGTGGAGTCACTCCATCTCTGAAGGCAGTTCAGACATGTTTTTCAACCCCAAAACTGGTCTACCTTGAAAAAAAAAGTGTTTGTGGCATATTGTCATAATGGAAAGTCTCTTTAGTTAGTTAACTATTTTGACAAGGCTGAATCAAATCTCATAGCTGGTGTGTCATGAAGTGGCATATTTTTTGAAAATACACAAGAAAATGATTATATTCTCGCAATGGTTATTTATACTTTTGGTTAAAAAAAATCAAGGAGGTTTGTGAGTAAAATTATTTTTGTTGATACTTTCATTGATGCATGGTAAGGATGTTTTAATTTTTTTTAATATCCAAGTTGAAGGGCCATATATAAAAACAATTTAAGACTTTTCTTACTTTTGTTGTATTATATTCATGGTGTGAATTGCTTTGGTTTTAAGTTTTCATTTAGTATGTAAAAATTAACTTTAACTATTTTTTAAAACTCTTGACTTTTAACCAAAGGTGCATCTGAAATTTGCCATGGAAGTATATAATAGAAATGTGGAAAGTTGTAGGAGTTGACAGTGACAAAAATTCTACTACCTATTTAGAATCAGTATATTTCCATACCATTACCATCTAGGATTACCATATTTCACAAACTACAAAGCTTCTGAAGACTGCAATAACATAGTGCAAGGGTAATAATAAGCTTATTAATTTTTATCCTCATAGGTTCATAGAGAGGATGTTTCAGGGCTCTTGCTCTTATGCTAAAAAAGAAACATTTCCTGTATTGCTGGAATCTGAAAACACCGACTCTGTAATAACTTGGTTAACATCATGCTCAGGATTTGGAGTTGAACCAACGCCATGCTCTACAAACAGTGGCTGGGTTCACATAGCTCACTAATCATAAAATGTTTAATTATAGATTGCTGCAATGTGTGCAATGCTAGTTACTGGCCAGTTCACATTATCAACTATGTATATTTATTTGTCTACTTTTAAAATAATAATTGTTGATTATTCACAACAAATAAATATTTAGCAATCACAAACATGGATGGGACGAAACTGCTTTATGATAGAAGCATGGTGGAGGACAGGTTAAACAGGATCATTTATGGAAAGGCAACCATAGAAAGAACCGGGAAGGAGTTTTTATCCCTTCCAGATAGGCCAGGTCAGGAAACAGACTCTACAAGAATGCTGCAACTCTATTCTATTGAGTTAAGCTATAGTAACAGAATCCTGAAAGCCTGAATGTTTTCCCTTCCCTTCTTCGTATACCCTAATAAATCAATGAGGGATTGATTTCTGAGTCTGAGTTTCTTTCTAATGCTTTCTTCATTTCCCAGGCTTAAAGCGTGAGCTGCACTGGTTACCAGTTGTTCTCCGGGTCTGCTTCAAGGTGCTAGTCCTCACCTATAAGGCCCTGCATGACTTAGGTACGGGATATTTGCATGACCTTCTCCTGCCTGCCTCTCACCGTCCTGTTCGTTCACATAGGGCCGCTCTCCTCAGGGTTCCGACGGCGAGCCAATGTCACCTTGCTGTGCCCAGGGGTAGGGCGTTCTCTGTGGGTGCTCCCACCCTCTGGAATGAATTACCTACTGAGCTCCGGACGGCTCCTGATCTCCGTTCCTTCCGTCGGGACTTGAAGACTTGGCTTTTCAAACAAATAGGCTGAGACTGATTCCGGGTTTTATTATTTACTATTAATTAATTATTTGGATTAAATTATGATTTTATTGTACTTGTTTCTTAACTTGTGTTCGCCGCCCTGAGTCCTTCGGGAGAATGGTGGCATATAAATACATGTAATAAATAAAATAAATAAAGCATGGTTTTGTATCATTACATAGTTTCTCCAAAGTCATCTCTGTGCTTCCCTATAGGAGTTCTACTTCCATCAGCCCAACTGCTGATTGGATTTAAATCCAATCAACTTCTTCACAACTTTTTAATGGATATCATCAGGATCCTCTCAAATAAGAGAAATGTTAATTTATGTATGTATGTATGCAAGAAAGTAATATGGATTAATTATCTGTAGTATGAAATATACTTATTTACCTATATCTTATTTTATGGTTGTTTATTATTTTGTTGGGCCCTATCCAACAAAATGAAATTTAATGTGTAGAAAAGCAATGTTTTACACCTAGGCAGAAAAAACCAAAGGTACAAGTACAAATTAGGCAAAACCTGGGTCAAAAACAGTAACTGTGAGAGGGACCTTGGAGTCCTAGTGGACGATCACTTAAACACAAGTGAGTAGTGTGCGGCAGCAGCCAAAAAAGAAGGATATACTTATTCTGACTTATTCTGGACTAGAGCCGAGGTGGTGCAGTGGTTAGAGTGCAGCACTGCAGGCTACTTCAGCTGACTGCTAGCTGCAGTTCAGCAGTTCAAATCTCACCAGCTCAAGGTTGACTCAGCTATCCATCCTTCCAAGGTTGGTAAAATGAGGAACCAGATTGGTGGGGGCAATATGCTGATTCTATAAACCACTTAGAGAGGGCTGTAAAAGCACTATGAAGCAGTATATAAGTCTAAGTGCTATTGCTAATGCTATTGCTACAATGAATTCTCTACTCTTTTTAACCTTCCCTGTTCATTGGCCTGTGCACAAATGTCATTAGCCAACATAGGAACATATTTTCTATGATTAGTGATAAACTGGTATGAAACAGAAAACCATAAAGTTAAAAATCAGTAAATGAAGATTTTGCATACGCATCTAGGATCTGAAATTGCACCTTTTTATTGCTAAAGGCAGTGGTGGGTTCCTCCCGGTTCGATCCCGTTCGGCCGAGCTGGTAGCGGTGACATGACCTCACCGAACCAGTTCTCCCCCCCCCGCCCTCCCACCCACCCATGTACGTACGTTATTCTTACCTTTTATTTGGTCCCACCCCCAATCTATTGCTGCCTCCTGAGTCCCAGCTGATGACTAGAAGGAAAAAAACTGTTTAAACTCTTGCTGCGGGGCTTCAAAGGGCCGTCCTACAGCTGATCAGTGTTAAAAGCAAACAAATGAGTTGGGTGGTAAGTGTGAGGACTGGTCGTAAGTGCGAGGACCTTCCAGAAATGACTGACAGCTAGCCATGCCCACCTAGTCACATGACCTCCAAGCCGCACCCACAAAATAAGCCATGCCCACAGAACTGGTAGTAAAAAAATTTAAAACCCACCCCTGGCTAAAGGACTAGCCTTTCAACATTGGAAAAATAGAGGTATGATCCAATTATTCAGTGCTAATGCTGTTTGTATGGTTATCCCTTATTGAATTTGTTATGTTCATGTTATACTAATTATATGACATCTTTTATTGTTGTTGTATTGCTTTTTTCTCTTATATACTATATACCATTGTTTTATTTTTTTTCTCTTTACTCTGTCTTATTAAATGAATAAAGATTTATTTAAAAGATAAGTATTTGCAAGAGACACTGCTTTGCAAGGAGCAAAAACATTAGGAAATTTATCTAAAACTATACCACAAGACCATCTATTTGGAGACTAAATTATGGGGCAGAAGTTGGCAAAGGACATGCATTAGAGGCAAACAGAGCTACAATTAAACCTTAAATATAAGTTGTCACATCTTTTATATAGCATATGACCTGCAAAGCCCTAAAAAGTGAAGTAATTAGGGCCCAGGAACCAACATGTATGTGGGAGACATTTCATGAAAGAAAAGTCAAAGATAACATGGGTATAAAGGGAAAATTCCAAACTGAAGCATTTGTTCCTTCTAAATCTACCGTAATAACTTCAAAATATACCTGAAAAAAACCAAAAACATAAAACAAGGTTTGCCTCAGAGAGATCTAGCATAATATACAGGCATTAAGAACCCTTTTAATTTCCTATTTTATTCAATGCAACTCGTCAAAGGCAATAGGATGGAATTTAGAGACTGTATTAAAGAATTAAACCAAATAAAAAATGAGGTAGGTGAATAATATCTCTTTTTAAATGACAGACTAAATTGGTTGGCACTTTTTATTAATTAGCATTTTTCCTTTCTTTTCTATTTTTACATTTGAGCCTTCAATACTCATACTTGAGTATTTCCTCCAATGTCATTCTGGATGTGGATTTGTCAACGTAAGTGAAAGCAAAAGAGATAAATGTATATAATTCTGGTTTCATTCCTGTCAGTGCAGGTTTATATTCAGAATACAAGCTGATTTGGGGGAGGGGAGACCATTTTAGCCCACTGCATTATTGAAAAGCCTTTTAGTGTAAAACTTTTAGTTTGACAGCTTTTGTCCTTCTTTCTTCACTTTGTCTTTCTCATGTTGCAGAGGGTAATTTTGATAGCTCTTGGTAGTCTTTTCTTGCCCCCCCCCTTATCTGTATATTAAAGTAAATGCATTTCTTATGCCTAATTTTTAGAGAATGCTTCTCAGACTTTTCTCCTTTTTTTCCTCCCATATAAACTCTTTAAAATAAATTAATTGTTCAAAATGCAGCCTTTTTTTATCAGGGTGAGACTGCCATGTATGCAGCAGTGCAGAGAGGACTTCTAAGGTTAATAATCCTGAGACTCTGAAAAGGAATAACAATGACAATGAGATAAAGCTGCCATCTTTTGGCCCTCTAGCAGGGTTGCACCACAATAACTACAGTACCGGCATTTCAGTCTCTGTGCAACCAAACATGACTGCTTTTTGTAGGGAGGTTAAGAACCACTGATCATTTAATTATTTGGCTCTCTTCCCCTCTTTGTTATTTACATATTTAAATTGTTTATTCGTTTGAATATACATGTGTTTCTTTCCTCCTTCCCTATTCCTGTTATTTCATTCTAGTTCCCGGATATAAATGCATAAAATGCACATAAATGCATAAATCCCAAACAATTGCTCACTTTCAGGGAACTGAGGTCCTGGAGGATCTGCCTAGAAATTCTCCTTGTACCATGTACTTCTATTTATCACAAGAGCCCCGAATTCTGTTTCTACCTATACTGAGTTATTAGCAAGGAACTGTAATGTAGAAAGGAGAGAGACTTACAACAGTTCATTTAGTATCTGTTCAAAGTTACAACGGCAATGAAAAAAGTGACATGACCATTTTTCAGACTTCCCCATGATCATGTGATCAAAATTCAGACTCTTGGAAACTGATTCATATTTATGATGGTTGCAGTGTTCCAGGGTCCTGTGATCACCTTTTGCAACCTTCTGACAAACAAAATCAATGGGGAAGCCAGATTCATTTAACCACGTTACTAATGTAATGCCTGCAGTGATTCACTTAACAACTGTGGCAAGAAAGGTCATAAAATGGGGCAAAACTCACTTAACAAATGTCTCACTTAACAACAGAAACTTTGGGCTCAATTGTGGTTGTATGTCAAGGACTACCTGTACAATCTTTTAATAAGAGAGATAACTGCAAATCCCATTCTCAACCTGCCCTTAGTGCCCTTAGTGGAAATTCTCACAAAAGCATAGAGGAGTTTTACATGTTAAGGGACTAGAGAGCCAAATGAGGTTTCCCTGATCTAAACTTTAACATAAACTTCTGTTATCAATGTTTCAGTAGAAATCTGGAGTCCAGAGTTTTACATTACAGTGCACCACATAGTGTGCATTAATATTCCAAAGTAAGCTACATTCTCAGTGATATAGGTTTCCTCTTCTGAGTTATTAAAATAGACATACTGAGTTTTTTCCACAAGTACCTGCTATCACAAGAATACAGCATCATGTAAAACTGACAAATAAAATAGTAACTTTACCACAAGAGTTTAAAAGGCATCTCAGTCACTTCTGACACTAATGCCAAATGCTAACTCTAGATTCTAGAATTTGTATTTCATTCGTATCAAAATAACTAATTTGTATTTCAGGGTAAGGAAAATTGAAAGGCATAGAAGTGGGACCTTTATAGAGATGCATTTTTGCTGAATTCCTAAGAAAGCCGTACCTAAATCTGCCATTTTCAAATGTATATTTATTGGATGAAAATAGCAGTGCTATTTCCTTAACAGGAAACAATCATGATCGTAGTTAACAAGAAACAACACGATATATCTGCAGAGCAAAGTTTTAAACATTTCTTAGTTATGAAGGCTGCCAGCCTTACAAATTCATGACTTGCACAGATTTTT
Organism: Pantherophis guttatus; assembly: GCF_059756535.1. NCBI lineage: Eukaryota > Metazoa > Chordata > Lepidosauria > Squamata > Colubridae > Pantherophis > Pantherophis guttatus. Next base: position 31,710,410 of record NC_142069.1, read on the forward strand.
AGGCAGAGAATGTTTCTTCGTGCAGTAATGAAAAATTCAGAATTTTTTTTTTTTAATTAGAAGGACATGATCTGATGAAGGTGTGGCACGCCTTCTTATGGAACACCGGGAACAAAACATATAAACATTTCACTAACCATATAATAAGAGACTCATTAATTTGTACATGGCAAGAAATCAAAAACAAACATTACTTGAAAGTCCCCGGATGGTTATCCACAATGAAGGCAACAATGCACCCCAACACACTAGCAACACAAAAAATGATAAGATATAAGGAAATATTGGATTCTCAGGGAATACTGAAAACACAGGAAGAATTTAGAAAGCAAGGAATATCAATAGACTGGTGCCCCTATTTACAGATAAAAATAAGATACAGAAAGGATCAAGAGGAAGGAGGAATAGACCCAAAACCGAATCGACTAGATAAACTATTAGAAATCAAGGAAGAAAAATTAATTTCAAAAATTTATAAATACTTATTAGAATTCGGCCTAGCAGAGGAATTGGTTAAAGGACAAATGATAGCATGGGCAAGAAACAATGGATACAACATACAGTTAGAAGAATGGGAAAGGGTATGGGAAACCAATTATATCATGACAAAATCAGTAGTTTATAAGGAGAATTAGTATAAAATGTGGTATAGATGGTATCTGGCCCCTTCGAGATTAGCGAAGATATATCCGAATTTAAACCCAACTTGTTGGAAATGTAAACAGGCACAGGGTACTTTCTTTCATGTCTGGTGGCTTTGCCCAAAAATTAGGAAATACTGGGAAAAAATAAAAATTTGGTTAACAGAAATAACAGAAGAGGAAATAGAGTTTAATCCAGAAATTTTTTTATTAGGCATGATCAAAGAAAATATTAGGAGAGAAAAATATTTAATATTACATATAATTACGGCAGCAAGATTGGCACTAGCGCAACATTGGAAAACGGATCAATTGCCAACGGATTAACTAGTAATCCAGAAAATTTACAATTGTGCGGAAATGGATAAATTAACACTTAAGTTAAAAGACAAGGTAGACTCAAAATACTATATGGTATGGAATAGATGGTATGAGTGGATAAGTCAAAAAAAAGAGAGAGTAAATGTAAAAGTTCGTATGAAAATAAAATTAACAAACAGGCACCGTCAACAAGATAAATGATGTATTAAGTCTATATATATATATATATATATGTTTTCTCAGGTTTTCGCGGGTGTTTGTATGTAGGTCTTTGGTTATTCGGGTCTTCTCCCATGTAAAATTGGAAGTGTCTTGGCGACGTTTCGACGAAGTCTCATTCATCATCTTCAGGCTGGTGTTCTCGGCTTCGTGCTTCCAGGAGCAATGTGAGATCGCAGCTGTCTCTTCCTTTTAACTGCTAGTGGGGGTGTGAGCTGATTGGGTGGGAACTTGGCTGTGTTCTGATTGGGTGGAGGTGTGTTCTGATTGGTTAGGGGCTTGGCTGTGCTCTGATTGGCTGGGGGTGTTTTCTGTTTGGGTGGGGGCTTGGTTGTGCTCAGCTTAGTCTGAGTTGCAGGGGGATTTGAGCTGGTGAGCTGCGTTGTTGTTGTTTGGCTTTGTGTTTGTGGCCGTGCAAACTCTTCATGGTGGGTGTCAGTCTGCTTCATGTATGGATTGGAGGGGTTTAAAGTGGCTAATGATGCAGCTGCGGTCTGGCTTCTGGTCCTTGGTCGTGGCTCATTATCAGTGTGGGTTTGAGTCTGCTTTCTGCGTGGATGTGTGGTGGTGACATCAGGTGTGGCACTCGTGAGTGTGGGTCTGGTGTCATTTGTCGTGTTAGGGACTCGTTTGTCAATGAGGGCGGGTTTCCAAATGGCTGGTAGGCGGGAGGTATCGTCTCATTTGTTCATGCTGTGTGGGCGTTTTTCTATCTCGATGGCTTCTCTGATTATTCTGTTGTTAAAGTGTTCAGTTTTGGCGATAGTTCTGGTCTTTTTAAAGTCAATATCATGTCCTGTGGCTTTAAGGTGTTGGACCAGGGAAGAAGTTGGTTCCTCTTTTCTGACTGAGTTCTTGTGTTCTTCTATGCGTGCACTTATTCGTCTGTTGGTTTGTCCGATGTATGTGGTGGGGCAGGCGGTGCATGGGATTTCATATACTCCTTGATTTTCTAACTCAATTTTGTCTTTGGGGTTCCTTAGGATGGTGGATATTTTTCGGTTTGTGCAGAATGCTGTCTTGATGTTATGTTTGTGGAGGATTTTGCTTATTCTGTCTGTGGTGCCTTTTATGTATGGGAGGAGGGCCTTGCCGTTTTCTTGTTCTCTGTCTTGGATTTTAGTGGGGGTTTCTTTTTGGATTAGGTTGGTGATCTTATTTCTTTGGAATCCATTGGATGTGAGTACGTTAGTGAGGGTGTGTAGTTCGGTTTTTAGATGTTGTTCGTCAGCTAAGCGTTTTGTTCTAGAAATGAGTGTCTTGGCTACAGAGTTGATCTGGGCAGGGTGGTGGTGTGAGAGTGTGTGCAGATAGCGGTTTGTGTGTGTTTTCTTCTGGTAGATAGTATGTCCTAGGGAGCCATTGGATTTTCTGTAGACTAAGACATCCAGGAAGGGAAGTTGGTTGTTCACTTCTGTTTCCATGGTGAACTGTATTTTGGGGTGTAGGCTGTTGTGTGAGGAAGTTGTCCAGTTTTTCTTTCCCATGTGGCCAGATTATGAAGGTGTCGTCCACATATCTGAGCCAGAGTTTGGGTTTGTGATCGGATTTTTCTAGAGCTTGGGTTTCAAAGTATTCCATATAGAGGTTGGCAATGACAGGTGAGAGGGGTGATCCCATGGGTGCTCCTTCTGTTTGTTTGTATTTCTGTCCATTATAGATGAAGTATGTGTTGGATAGGTAGTGGTTGGTCAGATCTAAGATGTGCTTGGGGGGGTTATATTTGTTTTGGATAACTGTCAAGGCTTCTTTGATTGGTACTTGGGTGAAGAGGGATATGACATCAAAGCTCACGAGTAGGTCACTGGGCTGTAAGTTTTGTTGCTTTATGATGTCTATGAACTGGAATGAGTTTTTTACGTACGAGGTGATGGATTCTGCATAGGGCTGTAGTTGTTTGGCGAGAAATTTGGCTAGGTTTTGTATATATATATATATATGTATGTATGTATGTATGTATGTATGTATGTATGTAGGTCTTTGGTTATTCGGGTTTTCTCCCGCGTAAAATTGGAGGTTTCTTGGCAACGTTTCGACGAAGTCTCATCGTCATCTTCAGGCTGGTGTCTTCGGCTTCGTGCTTCTAGGAGCAATATACATTATGTACAATGCACAATGTACAATGCACATTGCTCCTAGATATATATATATATTGTTTGTCTGGTTGGTTTTGTATTGTTTTTTCTATTTTACTGTTTTGTATATAAATGTATTTTGTATGTATTTGATATGATATTTTATCTTTTTATGTTTAATAAAGTTTGTTTTAATAAAAAGAAAAAAGAAAAATTCAGAATGAGGAAACAGGCAGCAAATTTTATGCTGGCTTGTACTAAAAACTGCATCTTTCCTCAATCAAGGGGTCTTTACGTGTGCTGGGCTACAGCTCTCAGAATGCCAACATACACAATGTGGGAATTGCAGATACAGAGATAAATTGATTATATGTTAAAGAGAACTGGACAGGATCTGAAAGAAAGGGAGACATAGACAGTTATTTTTTCCATTTATTTCAGATATTTCAGACAAAATGTTTAACACACTCTGTTTTTAAAAGGCACAAGTAGTTCATTTTTGTTCTTGTGGCAAATGTCCTTATTTCTACAAACTCAGGGGAACAAGGCAGTTGAAACAAGGTAGGCCACAGAACCCTATATCCTGAAGTCATGGCTAAGCCACACACTGGTTCTCTTTATGTTGTAGCTTCTCTACAAAAAAAAGAGGAAATTATCTCCCAGTATTCTTTCTTATTTCTCTGACAACCAGAGCAACTTTCAACCTAAGGAAGACAAAGGAGAAAATGTTGAGGAATGTGTAGTTGACGAACAGTTTAGAAGAGATAAATCAATATTTCTCAAACTTGATAACTTTAAGATGTGTGGGTTTCTACTCCCAGAATTCCCCAGCCAACCATGCTTACGTTGACACTGACATTTAGATATTCAAGCATCCAAATACTTGGAAATCCATGTAAATACTTTTACAAAAAGTATAAATAGGTGCATTTTTAATTATATTCAATTAATTTATATGAATAATTCTACCAACTACTGAATTAATTAGGTGTGAACATATGAAGCAAATCTTTTAGGGCAGGCACATCAAACACACAGCCGGTGGGCCAGATATGACCCGTGCAGGCCACGCCCACCTCAGTCCCATAAGGGCAAAAACAATCCCAATACATCCTGATATGGCCTGCGATGTGATTGGATTTGACACCCCTGTTTTATAGTGGAGGAATAAAGCCAAAACTTATGTGATTTTCAAACAATAAAATAATTAAATTAATATTATTACTCTACTACAAAGATACAATTTTAATTCATCTCCCTTCTGTTCTTTTTTGTTATTAGAGGCTATTCATATAATTCATTCAAACTTTGTTCTAATAGCTATGTCCAATGCAATTTTGGAAGCAAGAAACCCATAACCTTCAAAAGGAGAAAGAGGGCTCTTTCTCAGTCAAGAAAAGGAAGGAAGATTATTAATACAGAAAATAATACTGCTGGTTTATCAACTGTTTTGTGCAATAGTAGAACATAAGAATGATATTTAAAATTTAACATACTTTCAACTAGAGGTAGGTGTTTAGAATATCCCTATCTGTTCTTGAATGGGAGGAAGAATTAAAAATACAAAAGATACAACTGGTCCATAAACCCTGAAATTCATCCAAAAGGGTATCATGGTAACTGTTGTTGGAAGCCACCAAGAGTTCAAGAAGCACTAGGAGAGTTGCACCACCCCATCCCAGTTTTATTGGAGATTTTTGAATAAAAATAATATTGTTGGGATTTAAAATAATAGTTTAATGCAGTAGATTGCCTGTGCCTAAGACCTGCATCCTAAAACCAGGAGGTAGATAGATTGGGAGATAGATTGGGAGATAGATAGATAGATAGAGATAGATTGGGAGATAGATAGATAGATAGATAGATAGATAGATAGATAGATAGATAGAGACAGAGAGAGAGAGAGAGAGAGACAGAGAGAGACAGAGACAGAGACAGAGACAGATGGATTAAGAATTGGAGGAGATGCAAAAATACCCCAAAATCAAATGTGCTGCACAGAGTAGAATAAGAACAAATCTTCAGCATCCTTCAATCAACAATCTTTCAATCACAGTATCATGGGGAAGAAGGGACCTTGGAGGTCTTCTAGCCCAACCTCCCACTCAAGGCAGGAGTGTCCCACCATCCCAGTCAAATGGTTGTCCAATCTATTTTTGAAAACTTGCAGTTATGAAGCACCTACAACTGCAGAAGGCAATCTTCACACAACTAAATAAATGTTCTCTGCCAATTTTACCTTATTGCTTCCCCTTTCTTGGTTTTAGATCTGATTCCTCAAACTCAGCCCTACAACATCTTTTTCTTTCTGCTTCCCTCAAACTCACTCAGAAAAAAGCAACTCTTAACTTCTTTTCTCCTGAAACTCCCAGCAAATGACTGGTTTTTGAGAAAACTGTCTTAAAAGATCACCAGTAAACTAGTCAGAAATAGGATTCCTTTAAGGAATTTCACAAGAAAAACCCAACTTACTGCAGCAATCCAGTTCATGCAAACATGTCAAATAGATGACAGTCACAAATTGGATATGCTTATTTAAACTATGGTAAAGAAGACTTTTATAACAAAGCTTTCTAGAAAATATTAAAATAATTATAAAAATAAAACTAAAATTTTGTTAAATACTTGTAAGGAAGTGAGACTGAGATACTGTCTTTAATAAATTAAATGCATGATTTCCCTCATTTATAGCCTTAATTCAGCATGGTAAATATTAGCAATTGCACTTGAATTACTACTGACACATTATTTCCCTTTTGGAAGAAATAAATATAGCCTTTCTCAAAACCTAGTGAACCAAAAATCGAAACTAGGAGAGGATCTAAATTACACCAAATGCACATTGCATAATGTGTATTGTATAAATTATATACCAGTCTTTCTGACAAACTGTAAATCAGTGCAATAAACTGCACCCATCAAATTCATTTACTGCCTCATTAATATTTTGACTCATAATTCATCTACTTCGGTATCTTTTATTCCTCAAGCCTGTCAGAACAGCAGGTAAACTGCTAACAGCCTGGCATAACCAAACTCTTCCTAAGTTTTTCTTTTCATCTTCATCTTTTCCAAATTATTAATACCTAAAAATGAATGTAACAAACATGTTTAATCTCATACGATACTATCCCATTATAATATTTTATACTGTTGTTAGAAATGCTTTAACTGTAGAAGACAATTTGTTCAACCTTTAGTGAAATGTTTTGCCATTAGAATTACAAATCCCTTGGGTGTGTAGGGATAGCAAGTGAATATTATGTTAACCACAACACTGTTTTATCAGGCAGATGTGGTTTTAGCGTGGGTGCAAGTTGTTTCCTTAGATGCCAAAATGAATCTTACACAGACTTGCTTCACACGTCACAGTAAACTAGTCTATGTTTGGCATAGTTTACTGAACAAGGCACAGATGTCTGAATTCTCAGCGTAGTTTATAAACCAACATCAGTGGCCTCATTAAAGATAACCTTAGAAATCAAGTGGCATGCATTCTGGTTTATAATGACATTATAGAGCCAGACTACAAAATTCAGTCTTGAATGTTTACAACTTTAAAAGACCAAAAGATTTAAATCTATGTATTAGTATTTAAGTGGCATTAGGTGGTGATGAGAAGATGTATTAGGACTTCTGATACAGCTAATGCTCCTCCACCTATTTGGTTTTTTTCAAATTGAAACAATATAAGTCTTTTAATTAAAAAAAAAAAGATTCATTTTAAAATAAATTATGTGTTCCCTTTCTTGTCGGTTTCCGTACTTTTATTAAATAAGCTGCAACGTTTTATAGCACCGTTTTTCAAAGAACTTTTGTGACTGGGGGATTCTGGGAGATGAAGCTCACAGAGTTTCAAGTTGCTGAGGTTGAGCAATACCGATTTAAGAGTAATCTGCCTGCTCAAGTTTGAAGTTTGTTCTCTCTCTCTTCGCATGAAAGAGGAGAACAGCAGTAAGGTGGCAGCCTTTACTGACTTGGCAGATTCGAGAACAAGTTACGTAGGCCGAGTCAGTCTTCACCTTTCAAGGTATGGGGAGGCGGTTTACGAAAGCTCCTCCCGCCCTGCCCGGATCCCGGTACCGTTGGTAGGCTGCAAGTCCACAGTGAGTGAATCGCGCCGACGTGGAGCATGGCGGAGTCTCAGGTTCTTTGCCTGGAGGATACTCACGTGAACGAACGGATCAGTGAACATAATCCGCGATACTACTACAGCGAGGAGCAACGGCGGGCACTGGAGGTCCTCGCGGCCGACGGGGAGAAAGCGTATAAGTCGCAGCTGAAGACAGAGCAGCTGCCTGACTTCCTTTCCAGCAGAGAGTTGGAGGTCTTGCGGGACGGTTGGCGTGCTTACGATGCCCACTTGGAGACTGGCAAAACGGTCACCGGACCTTCAGGAAAACCCCTTTCGCTGTCTTACTGGCCCGAACGCTCCGATACGGAGATCCCTCCGCTGGACATGGGGTGGACTCATAACTATTTCTACCGGGGAGCCACGCGTCTGGCTCTCTACACGCACCCGCGCAAGGAAGACAAGGCGCCCCACGTCAAGCAAGTGGTGCGTGAAACGATCCAGCAAGCGAAGAAGGTGGGTAGTTCGCCTTTGCGCCTTTCAGATCTAAGGGCAGCTCTCCAGCCAGCCAGCCAGCCAGCCAGCCAGGGCCAGCGAAGTCCTCTGCCTTCTGACCTACCTCGACGTAAGAGCTAACTTGCCCCATAATTCCTCCAACTTGAGCGAGGGATCTCTTCCTTTCCTTCACCGACGCGGACGTTACCTCTCGAAAAGGTAGCGTTTGCACCTCGCCAGGAATCGAAATCTTGTTTAATCAGTTTCAGCGTGTTGTGAAACCTGCCGCTGTAATTTATTCGGTAAATTATATACAGTAGCTGCATATGGTGTACGCGGGTCTGTGCAACAAGCATACTGGGACATTTATAGAAAGTTTTATTTAGATTTACAAAATCAAGTTGAGTGAATGTTGTTCCAGGCTCTAAACATTTCATGTCCACTAAAGTCCCTTTTCTAATAAACCAGCACTTTATCTTTTTTCTGCTTAAAGCTACCAAAGGTTCTGTTTATTTTAAAGAAAGATTGCTTAATTTGCCTCTGGAAGGAGCTTAAGGATATATAGCTTATAGAATCTTACGAAAAACCAACTCTACAGAACAGGCCCTAACATGTTCTTTGAAGCGATCTGTGTTTTTTTAATTTTCAACAGCAAATTTTTCATTATTCCATGCAAATTTCTCTGACTCAATATACACAGATCCTAAATTTACCTTTTAAAAAGTCAGGTGAACTATTTTAATTATTACAAAGTGCAGCCATTTTCCTTATGCATTCAACCAAATTGAAATAAATGGTAATGACATTAAGAATTTATGGATTGTGTCAATATTTTTTTAAATTATTAAACCACACTTTCATCTGTTTCTTCTGAAAGCTCATGTTTTATATATTGCCCATAGTAATTTTACAAGATAGAAAAGATACCTTCCAAGAACATTTGAATGGGATTTATCCTTCCAAGGGAGAGTATCTGGTTGATCTTGTCTGGGCTAAGGAAATAATTAGGGTCAGACATTAGTAAATACTTAAGAGACCTCTGGAAGAAGATAAAAGTTCTCCTTGAATCTAGTACTCCAGTACTTTGCCATTATCACTTTTAGGATTTGAGGGCAAGATCTTGGCAATGTTTTAGTTAGAGCAACAAATCAAAAAGTCACAAAATATTAAAACTGCTTTTAAGTTCATTAGGTTGCTTATTAACAAAGCAGTGTTTATGTAAAAACTGTAAAGTCTTTAATAAATAGAGTTTCTAAAGGGATTACTGGTTAGGCAATACCAGGTGTTATAGAAGTAGCAAGGACTGTGTTTGCATATCACATCCACAAACTAGCCTAATGTATTTTGAGAACCTGGCAGTTAATATACACTCAGTAGTTGGGTTGCTGGTTATCAGTTGTCAGGAAAAGCTACTGGAATTTATATTGAATGGAGTAACACTTAGAAATTTAAATACTCATATCTTGAATATATGTTCAGGAAGGCCTGGGAAACCAGTTACCTTTTACAATTCTCACCTTCCTTTACTATTGGCCATGTGAGCTGGAGCTGCTATGAATATAGTCCAGCAACATTTGAAAGATCAAAATATGCCTAATCTTTATTCTAGAGTCAAACACACATCATCACAGCGGAGTGACGTATCTGGACTTTCTCCCTCCCTTTGCTAAACTGGGTATGGGCGTGGCCAGCGCATGATGCATCCAGCCCATGGGCCAGGAGTTTGACAGCCCTGTTCTAGAGGAAAGGGATGTCTTCTTTAAAAGATAATATGACAACTTTAAGAATATTTTGCAGACTAATCCAGCCCTTGCAGGTTTTTCTGTAAGTAGCTGTTCTAGATAATTTGTTCTTCAGAACTATCTAAAATAATATAATACGTAGATTCTGAAATCTTAAGGTGAGGTTTTTTTTAAGAATTCAATTTTAATTCTTTTTCTACTTGAAAACAGCTTCTGGACTTTGTCCTTAAGGTGGAAAAAAAATGAAACTTTGATTTTGGGTTTTACCAATAGATAGGCTTGTTGTTGTAGAAATGGCTAGTTTATATTATTATGTAAAAATAAAAAGTTGAGGTTTGATGCTATTCTACTACACCAAAGAGAGTCAGAGATCATTGCCTTTTTTTCCCCTTTGCCCTACACTTTTCCCTTCCCTCTCCCCTCTTGTTTTTCTACTATTTTCTGTTGTATTTTTGTATTTTAAATTATAAACTAATAAATAAACAAAATATACAAAAAGAATCTAAATAAGAATTTAGTTTTAATTCTTATGAATTCATTTTAAGTCAGCTGATTGGCATTACAGTGGGGCAAAAAAGTATTTAGTCAGCCACCAATTGTGCAAGTTCTCCCACTTAAAAAGATGAGAGAGGCCTGTAATTGTCATCATAGGTAGACCTCAACTATGAGAGACAAATTGAGAAAACAAATCCAGACAATCACATTGTCTGATTTGGAAAGAATTTATTTGCAAATTATGGTGGAAAATAAGTATTTGGTCACCTACAAACAAGCAAGATTTCTGGCTCTCACAGACCTGTAACTTCTTCTTTAAGAGGCTCCTCTGTCCTCCACTCATTACCTGTATTAATGGCACCTGTTTGAACTTGTTATCAGTATAAAAGACCCCTGTCCACAACCTCAAACAGTCACACTCCAAACTCCACTATGGTAAAGACCAAAGAGCTGTCGAAGGACACCAGAAACAAAATTGTAGACCTGCACCAGGCTGGGAAGACTGAATCTGAAATAGGCAAGCAGCTTGGTGTGAAGAAATCAACTGTGGGAGCAAGAATTAGAAAATGGAAGACATACAAGACCACTGATAATCTCCCTCAATCTGGGCCCCACGCAAGATCTCACCCCATGGGCTCAAAATGAGCACAAGAATGGTGAGCAAAAATTCCAGAACCACACGGGGGGACCTATGAATGACCTGCAGAGAGCTGGGACCAATGTAACAAAGGCAACCATCAGTAACACACTATGCCGCCAGGGACTCAGATCCTGCAGTGCCAGACGTGTCCCCCTGCTTAAGCCAGTACATGTCTGGGCCCATCTGAAGTTTGCTAGAGAGCATTTGGATGATCCAGAAGAGGATTGGGAGAATGTCATATGGTCAGATGAAACCAAAGTAGAACTGTTTGGTAGAAACACAACTCGCCGTGTTTGGAGGAGAGAGAATGCTGAGTTGCATCCAAAGAACACCATATCTACTGTGAAGCATGGGGGTGGCAACATCATGCTTTGGGACTGTTTCTCTGCAAAGGGATCAGGACGACTGATCCGTGTACAGGAAAGAATGAATGGGGGTCATGTATTGTGAGATGTTGAGTGCAAACCTCCTTCCATCAGCAAGGGCGTTGAAGATGAAACGTGGCTGGGTCTTTCAGCATGACAATGATCCCAAACACACCACCCGGGCAACGAAGGAGGGGCTTCGTAAGAAGCATTTCAAGGTCCTGGAGTGGCCTAGCCAGTCTCCAGATCTCAACCCCAAAGAAAACCTTTGGAGGGAGTTGAAAGTCCGTGTTGCCCAGCGACAGCCCCAAAACATCACTGCTGTAGAGGAGATCTGCATGGAGGAATGGGCCAACATACCAGCAACAGTGTGTGCCAACCTTGTGAAGACTTACAGAAAACGTTTGACCTCTGTCATTGCCAACAAAGGATATATAACGAAGTATTGAGATGAACTTTTGATATTGACCAAATACTTATTTTCCACCATAATTTGCAAATAAATTCTTTCCAAATCAGACAATGTGACTGTCTGGATTTATTTTCTCATTTTGTCTCTCATAGTTGAGGTCTACCTATGATGACAATTACAGGCCTCTCTCATCTTTTTAAGTAGGAGAACTTGCACAATTGGTGGCTGACTAAATACTTTTTTGGCCCACTGTATATTAACATGTTATAAGGAGATTAGAAGTACTAGCACTATGTCTGAGATTAGTAATGATAACAAATGGCTGTGGGGCTTGGGTCCTCTGGCTTTTACATTGGAAGTTTTCCATCTTTGATTCTGAGGAGATTGTGCTCCCCACTCAGAGCCAGTGTGCAGTTTGTGCACTCACGTTTTCTGCTTGAAAAACAGATGGCAGTGGTAGCCAGAAGGGCCTATGCACAGCTTCATCTTATGCACAAATCCCTGGTTCAGAAGGCTCTGCTTGCTATCACTTTTACTATCACTTTCCAGTTGCATTACTGTAATGTATTTTACATGGGACTGTCCTAGAGGACAGAAGCCATAATTTCTCCAGAATACATTGCCATACGTAGTTATGTTCACACCCTGGTACAATAGCAATACTGTTTTGTGAGCTATACTGGTTCCCAATGGATTCTCAGGTCAATTCAAAGTGGTGACTAACATTTTCACAATCCATTCCTCCACTGATGGAAGTAGGATCTAATGTACCTGATGGCATTTGTCTATCCCACATGCTGTATTAGAATGGGCGTGTTTCAGTTCTCTTCCCTAAGGCAATATCATGTGGCAGGACCCAGAAGGCATGCCTTTTGTTGCTGTACCTGTCTTCTGGAATGATCGCCCTCTCCTCCTCCCTCCCTCCTCTCTCTCTCATCTTGGTCATTTTCCTAAGCATTGGAGTCAAATTGATTTGAGTTTATACTTGGAGGGGCATAAGTAGAAATGAGGGTTCCAACTGCCTATTAAATTTTGTTAATGTTGTAAACTGCATTTGGGGCAGGGTTCTCTATTAAATGTATATTGCCAAGAGTTGCAAGTTGTATAATGATATAAAGTTACTAAATAAATATTACCTACATTTTGAACCTGCTCTTCAAAATGTAGTCAGGATTTAATTAATTCATTAATTAACAATGTATATACTGTAGCTGTCCACCTCACTGAATGTGACTCTGGGAGGTTTACAACTAACAGTTTAAATAATCTCACAACCATTAAAGCAAAAAAGAATAAAAGCAAGATTGCAGAAAAACATTATGCTGCCCCATATTTTGCTGTCCCCACAGTGCACTTTTACTGCACATTCAGAAGAGATCCATGCTAAATTTTGTCTAGATCGTTTTAGCGTGCAACATTAAAAATGTTGTGATAGGTGATTTCCTCAACTAAAATCTCAGATTTGCCAACCATCCACTATATAGGAAGTTTCCTCTAATTACTATGCACAGTATTCTTACTTCATGCAGTATTTTTTTCTTCTTTCCTATCATACCATTCACTGATCAAACTTTTTTTAAAAAATAGTCTCTGGAATTGTGGGTTGTTGATTGAGTGTTTCCTGTTAACTACCAGGTTGCATCAAAGTGTTGTATGTGTTTTTTTTTCTCTTGCTGGCATGTGGTAGTAATTTGGCTTTGTGCAACCAATGTGCAACTGCTAAATAAGTGTTAATGAAGACCTGAAGTTGGAAAAACAATTGCAAGTACCGATATGATCTGTAAACTTTCTATGAACTTTTAGTTTTATGGTTTATGGTTTCATAGATATTGGATTTCATTGTTGTGAAGTGCCCTATAAATGGAATGTTAGAAATATTGTATTTTTTGGAGTATAAGACGCACCTACCTTTTTTGTTTTGTTTTTATAAAAAGCTTTTTTTTTATTTTTTAGACAAACACACATACAAACATACAATGTAGTTTCTTTGAACAGAGTATTTGGCCGGTTCACAAATTTAAACAGTGTTTAGTCATTTCAATTAAATTTACAATTTCTATATTTCCTTTTTGCCATATTTATTCCTCATCTATTTTTTAAAAAAAAAAACAGTATTACCCTTCATCCTCATCTCTAATCTTAATCAAATTCAATTTTTCCCTTCTATTCTATATTATATCCCTTCCCATTGTCATCTATTTTTATATCCATCCTCACATTGGTTAATTATGTAATATTACAGGTGTTTAATACAAATTCAACATTTTAATATAAATCAATTAGTTATATAACTATCTTTTTTGTATATTAATCAATATTAACATGAATATTCCAATTATTTCCATGCAATTCAATTTCTTACAAATCAATTATATTTACCAATAATAAACCAAATAATTTTCCCCATATATTCTTCCAAACCACAACTTAACCATTTCTGCTTTCAACACAATATACAATTAATAGTATCTCAATTATTACAATTCCCTAGTTAAATAGAGCTTTCCCCTTATGTTACTCATTTTCACATCTTAAACTCTAAATAGTTTTGCCCATATAATCCTCCAAATCACAACTTAATCATTTCTACTTTCATCACAATATATAATTAAAGTATTTCAATCGTTACAATTTCCCGAATTAAATTTAAAAATGTTATAGCTGTTATCCAAGCTACAACTTAATCCTTTTTATTTTCACCACCATATACCATTAAAGGTATTTCAATTGTTACAGTTTATACTTATTCATATTTCTAAAAAATAAAATAAAAAAAATAAAAACTTATAATTGTGTAGATTTCAAAAATACAAAGACAAATATTCCAATTATTATTCATTTCATTTTTACAATCATGATTTCCCATTTATTTCTTACTACTATTCATATTTCAATTCTAAATATGTATAACATCTTTCTCATTTCTTTTTCTTTTTCTCCCTTTCCATTTTTATTTTTGCCTTTTTCTTTCTCCTTTTTTTCTTTTGTGTTTTAAAATCTTGAACTCTCCTCCTTTGCCCTAAATTTCCCATTGTTTGCACCTACCTTTTTTAGTGAGGAAAAAAAAAGAAAAAGAAATCTCCGTCTGCCTCTGCCTAATTTTTCTTTGCAGCAAACTGAGCCTGCTTTACTTTCAGTTTCGTTTTCAGTGTAGCTTGATTAGCACAAGGGGGAAAAAAATCTGCTCTAGCACTCTTTGCAGCAAGCAGCAGAGCCCTGCACAAAACAACTGAGAGCAAATCATCTGAGAGTCAGGAGGCCAATCTAATCAACTTGTGCTAATTAGCCTATGCTGAAGCTGAAAGGACCTGTTTTTTCTTGCTGTTTGCTTGCAAGGAGGTAACTGCTGCGAGGCACAGGCCAAAGGGTGGGGGCCAGTGGGTGGGCAGGGCTACATTCGGTGTATAAGACGCACCTAAATTTTCACCCTCTTTTTGGGGGTAAAAAGGTGTGTCTTATAGTCTGAAAAATATGGTACTTTAGGAGACTGGGAAAAGAGAGATTGCTCAATAAGAGACAGCATAACCTACAGGTAGATAGTGGCCAGGGCAAGAGGCTCAGAAGAGACTCTCCCTAGTTTCTTGGGTGATAAAGGAGATGGGACAGGAGAATCTTGCAAATCTGAAAGTCAATTCTCCTGTCCCATCTCCTTTATCACCCAAGAAACTAGGGAGAGTCTCTTCTCCCTAACAGCTTATCACAACCAGATGTGCTATTTCTACTTTAGTATAATGCTATTCTGATATCTGGTTGTGATAAGCTTATAAGTTGCATGCCATTAAGGCCATCCTGTTCAGAACTAAAGATAAAAGTCTCCATGCATGGGGGGATGGGGAGCAAAATCTACAGCCACTTGGTACTGCCAGAATTGACTTAAACCTATTCTTCTCCATGTATACCAGCGGTGGGTTGCCCCTGGTTCGGACCAGTTCTATAGAACTGGTAGTAAAACTGGCAGGACACTCCGCCCGCTGACCCTGACATCATCAGGGTCAGTGGGCGCATGCGGCCCCGTTGCAAACTGGTAGTAAAGGTAAGTAGAACCCACCCCTGATGTATACCCTCACAGTTCCCAGACAGTAGAAAAGAAATTTGGTGGCATCACTTTCCAGTCAGGAGCAGAGATGTATGGTTGGGTTTTATAAGCATGCTGATGATATTTTACCGTGTATCAACCATACCCAGGACTTCATGTACATGTTAATAGGAAGCAGGGAGAGTATTGAGCTTTGAAGAACCCCACATAGCTGGCATCTTTGACTTGATCTCTCTCCCTCCCCCCCCCCCCATCTACCTAGTTTTGAAGAAGGAAGGAGATTCATTGCAACACTGGGCTTTCCATTCTCAATCCCCTAAACTGGTCTAGTAGATTCCACGTCTGATGGTTTTAAAAGCCAGTGAGAAATTAAGGAGGACACTACTCCTATCTCATAATTACCATCAGTCTAATTGCAAAAGGCAATTTGCAATATCATCATTATCATCACCCAGTGAGGCAATACCTTGACATGGTTGTGGGGCTTTTGTGCTCTGAGGAAAATGAGAGCCATGCCAGAGATTCAACCATACTGGACAGGTCTCATCAGAGGAGTCAGATAAAATTACAGAAATCCATCCTGGCTCAATTGTTGCTGGTGTTAAGAAGGACCACGCTAGAAGAAGATATTTTAAACAAGTTCTGGAAAGAACATCATCTAGAATCAGAAATAACAGAACAGAAGCTAGCAGATCAACACTGATTTATAATATGAAATAAAGTATTCACAGAAACAGAATTGGAAGAACTGCAAAGGTCTACCCAGGGCAGAGAAAACAAAGCCTTGCCAGAGACAAACCAGGGAGAGTTGGCAGTAGAGGAATTCAGCAGATGTATGGAATAGTTTTCATTTGGAAACCAGGCAACCTCTCCTCTGCCTCAAAAATAACAAAGCCCTCTAACTAAAGAAATGAAACAAATGAAACAAAAATTAGCTGAACATATAAAACCACAAAAATTTCAGAATAAGGTTGCCTGTGTTGAAACTTGTTCCAAAGAAATAGCTAGCACAAGCATTAAAAGGTGCCAACGCTACAATATCAAATATAAGGACCAGGAAACAAACCAATTAATGTACAGCACAGCTGCAGTTGTAACTGAATACCTGGGATGCAAAATCAACAAAGAAGAAAAAAAGCCGGACAATCCACCACCAAAATGGAAAATAGGATCAGCAAGCTGAGATGAGATGCAAAAAAGCTAGAACAGATGAAAGAAAAGAAGCTGATCAACAAGACCAAAGAATACCTAATCAAGAAATAACACTTGGAAACAAAGAAGATCAAGGAAGCACTGGAAATAATAAGCAGCAGATGACAGCAAAGAAAATCAGCAGATATGATGCTTGAATTGCAAATTATAGGCAGAACCTCCAATTCTAATCAAATCAGAAGCATTTCTACTAATACATCAATGGAGAAATGGCAGTGAATCAGTTAGTACCTGACAAGGAAGAAACGGTAGAGTTCTGAGCACAGATATGGGATAGCCCAAAAAAATACAACAAGGATGCAGCTTGGTTAAAGGAGGTGGATAAGAATAAAAAAGGGCAGCTGTTCTTCAACATGCATATTAATTTCTGGATGAAAAAGTAGGGAAATGCTTATCACATCTTTGGATGACATAAAACTAGATGTGTTATTTTAGAAGAAAGAAAATTTAAAACAATTTTGATAGATTAATAGGCTGAAAATAACAAAATGAAATTTAATAGTTATATAGCTCAGAGGAAAACTAAATAAAATGTACTGATATAATGTGCCATAAAGTGCTTTTTTATAATATATATGAAAATGTGTGTATAAATATACTAGATAGCAAACTATATGAGGAGCAGTATGGCATAGCTCCTAAAATAGCAAATTTAAGCAGCATTAATAGAATCATAATTACTAAATCATAGGAAATAATAATTTTGCATTATTCCACACTTGTCAAGCCCTACAAGAATCAGAAAGATTGAGAAGCTGGAACTTGTGCAGAGAAAGGAAACAAGAACAATTGTGTCACTGGAAACAAAGCCTAAGGATTGAATGAGGTAACCAAGTTCAGTATATTCTGCTTTGAGAAAAGACTAAGAAAAAAAAATCTACACCTAAAAGTGTGGCAGAGAGAAAAACATCAAAATCTGTTTCCCTATTACCTGAGAATGCAAAACACAGACTAATGAACTACAGAACTAATAAACTACAGAAAGGAATTTGGTTGAACAATAAGAGCAGTTTGACAGTGAAGTTAATTACTGAGGAAAATAATGAGAATCTCTTTGTTGAATATATTGAATTAAAGACTGGATAGCCATCTAACAAGGATGCTTTAATTTGGATTCCTGCACCAAACAGAGAATTGACTTGATTATTACAATTGCCTCTTTCTTCTTCATAATGCTAAGATAATGTTTTTACCTAAACATTTTAATATATTTTTAAGAGGTAGCATAACCATAAACAACAGTTTATATTTCAGTAGTTGAGTTCTTAGTTTATATAATGTGTTAATGTGATTATTGTTTAACTTTGTGCTGACTCAGATAATAGGAAACTCACCCAACAGTGCCTGAAGCAAGTCATCATCAGGTGTCTTAATAATAAAATCCTTAGGTTCTTTATTCCGGGATAAGATAGGAAGGGTTATTTTTCCTCAACCCTGCTACTCTGCGCTAGTAATTTTTTAAAATAAACATAGAAATATGCTATAGACATTTAGCACAATCTGTTGCTTTGTTCTGAGACAGTATTATAAAAAGTGATATCCTTATCTTGATATCCAAGGTAGGTCACTTAGAGGTAGAATTATAACCAAGACTCAAAAGTAAGCCAAATGTCTATTATAGGTATATAATGAAAGTAACAGAAAATGAAGAATGTTACATTCTATGCCTAAAACAAAACATTGCCTTTATTATAATCTAATGGCAAGTGTTTGTTAAAATTCTAAGACAAAAAGAGCCAGTTTTGTGGCTCTAGTATTCATGCTTTCTTAGCTCAACCCATATCAAGAGTTTTTATTGTTGTGAGAAAATGGGAGTTTTTTGTATAAATAATGAAGGCAGGATAAAAATAAGTAATAAATAAAAGCTAATCCTACCATTCAACAGGTCAAGGAAGGAGCTTCCGTAGAAAATTGATCTTAGATAACCATCTAACTTAAAAACTTTTATTAAGTTATTTTTTATTTCATATCTGCTTATATTTCACCTCATGCCTCTATTGAGAAATATTTAACAAACATTAAACCTTTTTAAAATGCAGTTGATTTCTTGCAGGACTGGTGACATTGAAAGAGCCACCTATGATATGAGGAAGATTTCCAGATTTCCTATAGTTTTGTCTAGGCCTGTTTCACAAGGGGAGGGAAACCAATATTGTAGTAATGTATTAATCAGTATTCAGCTAGGAGGGGTGTAATATGTGTACATGTGTGGGGAATTTTCTGTCTTTTTTAATGCATTTTTTCAATATGTTTCAATATGCAAATGTTGGGGCGTGGATAGCCTGGCTGTGGGGGCATTGAGGTAAGTCAGTGTTGGGCTCATGGGGCAGCTCCACTCCTCCGCCTCATGGCCGTGGCAACGGCATGTCGCTCAGCCCTCTGCTCCATTGCAGCTGCGACGGGGCTGCTGGAGCTGCTGCTGCGAGGCAAGGCAGGTGTCAGGATGTGGGTGGCCTGGCTCCGGGGGGCCCTGAGGTAAGCCGGTGTGGGGCGTGTGGGGCAGCTCCATCTCCCCACCTCGCAAGCAAGCAGAAGTGGGCCTCCCATACATGGGGGAAAAAAATAAGACACCCCCCTGAAAATAATGCTACTGCTTATTTTGGGGCCCAAAAGAAAATAAGACCGGGTCTTATTTTTGGGGAAACACAGTAGGCCAGTGCTGGGGGCAGGATCTGGGAACTGAACATTTTTATAACGGCTAAGATTGCGAAATGCAATACTAAAGATTGAACCTGCTGAATACAAAACATGTGCTCTATCATTATTAACTAACCTGTACTGTTTTATCTGAGGCCAAATAAGAGCCAAAATGACTATTTTTTTAATATATGAAGTATATTTTAAAAAATTATAATCATTGTTAGATGAAGAAGTACCCTGTTGATATATTGGTGAATGGAAAAAGGGATCTTCCTAAATATAGTTTAAATTGTTCTAAGTAATGGGATGAGGTGGGGTTGGTGTGCACTGTATTGCAAAGAGATTGAAACATATTATTTTGGTGTTCTTTAGATAGTATTTAACACAGAACAATCCATGCAAGCCCCAGGATGACTGAACAAGAATGAACTGGTTTCTACAGGCAGGAAGACTTATGCTATGAAGTGATGGGTTCTTGAATAAGTTAAAGCACTGGTTTCTCATTCACGGAGTGTGGGTATATATGATATGACATGCCTACATCAGTACCTTTTTTCAACATTACTTTTTAAAATAAATGTGTGTTCTCTTCTTGTGCATGTTCAGATAATTGCAATAGTCATGGATCAGTTCACCGACAGGGACATCTTCCGAGATGTAGTAGATGCAGCATACAAACGTCGGATCCCAGTCTATATGATCCTAGATGAAGAGGGCTCCATACTCTTCCTGGAGATGTGCAAATGCATGGACCTAAATGATTTCCATATCAGGGTAAGGGTATATTTACTGTGCAATAATTAATATAATTCATACCTGATTAATACTGCAACATATTGTTCATGTTTATCTAGGACAGATTAAACAACCGTGGCCTTGACAGAGGGTTTGAATCTTCCATAAAATTTTATAGATGCTGTGATTGCCAAATATGATAGTTTAATACAGAGAAATACAACAGACTACAACTTATTTTTAAAATCACAATTCAACCAGATACTATTATGTAGTACCTATTCTTTTTTTAAAATCTCACTTTGACTTTCAAATTCCCTCCTTTTGCTATCTCTCTTTTCCCTTCATTTTTTTCTAAAAGAAAAAGAAAATTGTGATAGTGACAATGATATGATCTATAATATTTCAGTGTGTAACATATTTATAGGCCAACCACAAGGTGAAGACAAATATACAGGGAAAATATCCTAAAATCATAAAAGTTATTTCATATTTCAGGACAAAGCAAATACACTGTTTTATTGATTTGTGGGAATTGACAGCTGATTACAGTTAATGAAAGATTAGCTGTGATTTTAATTGCAAAAATCATTATCAGTTTTTCTGTTAAGTTAAATAAAAAGAAAATTAAATATATATTTAAAATGTCAGAGTGGGTTTTATAAGCATCCAAATGGTTCTTTCACATCAACATTTGATATGATAACTTTCAATTATCAGTTGTATCAACTTTCATGTTAACAGCATTTCATATATAAATCAAGAAAGTTTCTACAGTTAAGTAATATTTAAACAGTTTGCTTTTTTGTCATATTTCATCAGAGAAAAAAAAATTGCCTGTGGAAAAATCCAAAATAACCTTGATGATAGTCAGAAAGTCTTAAGGCATCTTGTCTAAGGAGAGTTTGAAAGAAATTGCAAAAACTTTCTGAAATAATCTGTTTGATCATAAATCAATCGTTCTAAATTTCTGCTTCATCTTGCCCAGTCTCCAATAATTCATAGAATTTTATGCTGAAAAATCCTATAGTTTGTTAAGAGAGGACACGAGTTTAATTTCTGATATATCAAGTTAAAGATTTTATTCAGAAGGGAAAATTTTGGGTAGAAGTGATGAATAACTGTGGGAACAAACCTATTTGAATTCAGGAAGGGGTGGACGTTGTAAACCATCTTGTAGGTGGTTTTGTAATAAAGGACAATGATTAAATTGAATTTTAATCCTGATGTAACATAGAATTGTTAGAATTCATAGGAATTTGAGGATCTCACAATCCAAGGGTAGGATTATAGCTTGTTTGCACAAAGCAACAAAATAACATGATCTACTAGATTTTTAGAATGGGACAGTATGAGAATATATTTTACTAATTCCCAGCATTTTTCCTACAAGTACAGAAAAACATAGTGCCATCTTAGTTTCAGATAATTATGTACCTGCAATATATTTCATCTACTTTTTATCAAATCAACATGAGACTTAGAGAGAAATAAGAACCTTGGTAGCTCTTTTCTTACCTCAACTGCCTTTCTTAGGCAGAGAATTTTAGGGCAAAATACTTAAGGCTTCCTCTGACCTAAAAGAGGAACAAAATATCTTCTTCCAGGAAGATGGGAGGAAGAAAGCTAGGCTTTAAACCCTAGAGCACAGACACATATATTTGACTGCAGCATATAATGTTTATAATATATGTGTTTTATAATAGTCTGCAATAAAGTAACTAATTTTGCTGAGTCATGTCTACGAACCTTCTGTTGAGAAACCAGTTCCTGAGTAAGTGGTCAGGGTTTAAAATAGTGTTTCTCAATCTTGGCAACTCTAAGAAAGGGTTGAGGAATTCTGGGAACTGAAGTCCACACATTTTTAGAATTTAGAATTTCCAGAGCTGAGAAATGCTCCTTTAGAAAGTCAAGATTTTTAGCCCTGCCTAGATCTGGTTGTTACTGCCATCATTATAGGAGGAGAACTTGCTCTAGTAGACCAAGGATATACTGTAACTATAGCTTCTCTTGCAACCCCTAACATCTCTCCAAATTCTCAAATTGCCAGTAAGCAAACCAATATTGATCCAGATGGATTGGTCAGCTCAGACAATGAATCAATTAGCCAAACAACAAGACACAATCTAGCACATGGGTGTCAAACTCACCACGTCACATTGTCTTCACATGACATTTTCCCCATTCACGGAGCTGGGGTGGGCATGGCCTGCATGTGACCCATCTGGCCCGCAGGCCGCCAGTTTGACACCCCTGATCTAGCACAATTGACAATTCTAGGACCAACCCTGACCTAATAATGGAAATCATTATTGGAACAGCGGCAGCCACTGCTGCCCTTCAGTATTGAGAACCTGCCCCTATGTGATTAGATTTAAAGCAAATTTAATACTTTCCTTGTTCAAAATAAACAATACACCTGTCAGATCTCTATAACAAATGACACAGGAAACAAGTGTAATACATTCAAGGACATAAAGGTGTCCGATAAGTAGATTTGTTGTAGAAAAGCTAATGAAGTCAATATACTTCAATATGAGGAATTCTCAAAGTCTCAAAAATAAGCCCTATTTATAAAGAAAGCAAGGGTTACCTTCTGTGCCTCTTTTCTTTCATCTGTAGTATACCTGGCTTGAAGCCACTTTATTGTAAGAAAGCAAGACAAAACCTGTCTTTTGTTCTAGTAATGGAATAGACTGTTTCCTTATGAGAATTAATCCCACAGATCTTAGACCTGGGGTTTTTCCACTGACTAAGCCAATGGAAATCCCAGATAGAGTTTATAATAAACCTAGTGATGCAGAAAATTCCTGAGAATACTGTAGGCAGTAAAGAAAACAAATGGATCATTGAACAAATCATCATAGAGTTATCACTAGAGCCACAAATGACCAGGCTCAAATGATTCTGCTTTAGGCCCATTAATTTAAAAAATATTCAAATTATACACAGTTGTAATTCTCCAGAGAAACTTCTAATGCTGGGAAAGGTGAAAGGAAAGAAAACAAGATGACCAGCAGCAAGGTGGATGGACTCAATTACAGTAGAAATGAATGTACTGAAAAACCAGGTAAAGGAAGATCATAATGGAAAAAGTCTATTTGATTGCTAAGAATTGGCAACAACTTGATGGCACTTAATCAATCAATAATTGATCCCATCCTCTCAGTTTTAATTGAAATTGGTTTTAATTGGGTTATTTTAATTACTGGGCCGAAATTATTTAATTGTTTTTAAATTGTTTTTTAAATTTTATATGTTATGTTTTATCTCGGCTGTGCACCGCCCTGAGTCCCGCAGGAGAAGGGCGGTATAGAAATATAATAAAATAAATAAATAATGAAAGAAGTTATAAAATGAGCAGCCCCACCTTTTGATGTAGAACACACCAAACCCAAATCACTGGATCTCCCTTGGCAAACCCAAAGACTATCTTTGATTACCCAGTCAAAAAAGTGATTGCCATCCATGAAACCCATTGCTTCTGACAGAATAAGCAATACAAGACTATCCTGCTGATTCCCAACTTTTAGTTCAGGATATGGGCTGACTGAAAATGGTGTCAACTTCAAAACGGATCAGGCCTGCCGCAGCCATCTTTCCGTTTCTCAGCTTCCCTCCCATACTGTGTGGCAAGCTGAGAAATGGAAAGATGGCTGCAGCAGGCCTGATCTGTTTCAAAGTTGACAGTAGGATCCCAGTAGAAAGCGAGAAGCACCTGGAAAACATCAAGCACACACACACACATTAATGAAAGCCAGGGTCCTCTCTATCCCTAGGAAGGTTCTTTGGGATTCTGGGGGTACTTCTCATGAAACTTCCTGATCAATCGATCTGCCTTCATTTTTTTAACAAAAATTTTTATTGAAATTTATTATAATACAATACAATACAATACAATCAGACAGTGTTATTTTTCTACACAAGTTAGATTGATTCTCATTTACATTTCATCGTTCCAAATTCCTATATGCATTTTAAAATTTGTATTAACTTTTATCTATTCTTTATTCGGTTATCAATCCACTTGTACCAATCATCCCACACCATATAATATTCTGAGTCTCTCGTTTAATTCTAATGTTAGTTTGTTCATTTCGGCACATTCTAGAACTTTCTGGATAATATGTTCCTCTGGTGGTGTATCCTTTCCTTTCCAATATTGGGCATAAGCTATTCTTGCTACAGTGAGTATATTTATGATTAAATATCTTCTTTTTTCCCCATATTTCGTCTTTAGTATTCCCAGGAGAAATGTTTCAGGTATCAATTCAATTTTTTCGTTGATTGATTCTTGTAGCCAATTTTGAATTTTTCTCCAATACCTCTTCGCTTCGGGACAGGACCACCACATATCAAAGAAGGTACCTTGGTGACATCCACACTTCCAACATTTGGGGTTTACATTTGGATAAATTTTTGCTAATCTCGCAGGTGCTAGGTGCCACCTGTATAACATTTTATATTGATTTTCTTTGTATGTTGCCGCTTTTGTTAATTTATAGTTTCTATTCCAAATCGTCTCCCATTCATCCAAATTTATATTATGTCCAATATTTTTGGCCCACGCTATCATTGGCTCTTTTACTACCTCTTCCGCCCTGTCGAATTCTAATAAATAGTTATATAATCTGGATAGTACTTTTTTTTCTGGGCCTATCAGTAATTTGTCTAATCTATTTGTTTCCACCTCAATGCCAAATTCTTCCTTATCTTTTTTGTACCTAGATTGAATCTGCAAGTATGGCCACCAGTCAATGTGTATTCCCTGCTCACCAGGGATTGATTACTTTGAGGTTTCCTTGGTTATCTAGAAACGCTTTATAGCTAATCATTTTATTGATCTCTAATGTATTTGGGTATATCATGGCTTCCATCGTCGATAACCAGTTCGGGATTTTCATGTATTGTTTTCTTTTAATTTCCTCCCATACTTGTATTAATACTTCTCTTATCCTGTGTCTATGGAAATACGTTTTGGTCTTTTTCTTTTTGTCCCACAAGAAGGCGTGCCACCCTTTTTGTAGGTCGTGCCCTTCCAAAATTAGGATTCTTTTGTTTCTTAGATTAACCTATTCCGTTATCCATACTAGGGTGGCCGCTTTATAATATACTTCCCACGCTGGGAGTCCAAAACCTCCCCTAATTCTGTTGTCTTGTAGCGATCGCAAATTAATTCTTGGTTTTTTCCCGGCCCAAATGAATTTTCTAATAATTTTATTAATTTCTGTGAAAAAATTTTTGTCTAAGATGACAGGTATCGTTTGGAATAGATATAATAATTTGGGCAGGATATTCCTCTTTATCGATGCTATCCTGCCCAGAAGTGATAGTTGCATTTTCCCTCATTTTTCCAAATCCTGTTTTATTTTTTTAACCAGAGGTGCACCTGGAAAACATCAAGCACACACACACACATTAATGAAAGCCAGGGTCCTCTCTATCCCTAGGAAGGTTCTTTGGGATTCTGGGGGTACTTCTCATGAAACTTCCTGATCAATCGATCTGCCTTCATATCCTGTGCTTTTACCCATCTATCTTCTGATGTGGATATCCCTTCCACTGGACTAGATATTGGACTCTTCCCTTCTACAGCCTGGAATCCAAGATCCTCTTTACCTCATAGTGGTTCTCCCTTCTACTATGATTGGACCTGGAGCTATCCTTGCTACTGGCCTCAGTTCTGACCCTACCACTGACTTACCTAAACTGTAGAGGAATACCGGGTGCAATTTTCCCACTTCCCACACAGTACGGGAGGGGGCAGAGGTCTGGAATGTCAGGCTAGTGCCTCGTGGTGCGTGTCCCCCCCCCCACTTCATTGACAGGGACTAGCAAATGAAATATGAGGTGAATTAATTGATCAGAACACTGTTTGAATTAATCCAGATCTACTCAGTGGTGGGCTGCAACCGATTTAACAACCGGTTCTGTGAGCGCGCAGCGTTCAAAATACAGCAATTTGAAGCTCATCTGCTTACCTTCTAAGGCAGCCCCAGTAAGCAGAATAGCAAAGGCGCGGAAATCAGCTGTTTCGTGTGAATCACTTGAGCCAGAAAGAAGGAAATATAGTACAGGATAGGGCAGGGGCAGGTGGGTGGGGGAGCTAATCATCAGAACTACCAGTTCGCCCGAACCGGCAGCAGCCCACCACTGGATCTACTTGTTATATGATAATTTCTGAAAAAAAATAAGTAGGAAAGACACCACAATTGTATTCTATTTAAGAAAAGTTCTGCACAATTTAGACACTGGACATTTTCAATATAAATGCTTGGCTTAATGCATCCTCAATCTTTTCTCAAAGCAGCTACAAAGTTCATTTTTGGGGGGAAGGGGGATATTTTACAAACAGATTCCCCAAATGTGCTAAATTTGGCTTCTTTAGAAACAAGGCAGTCTTGATCCTGAGATGCTCAGAGAGTGGAGCAAACAGAAATTGAGCTGCTCATCAATGCCAGTCAGTCTTATTACTCTACAGATTCAAACTCGCTCTGAAATGTAATCACAGGTCTTAGTAGAGACTGGCATGGGCAATTAAATAAAAACCTTCATCACATGTAGCTATGGTTTGCTACAGAATGATGCATTCTCTCAAACACACTGGGCAGTTTTGGGGCCCCAAAAATGGGCCCTGTAACACCACTGCTCCGCGAGCTGCATTGGTTACCAGTCTGCTTCAAGATGTAATTGAAGTTATTGGTTGTTTACCTTCATGGCATGGGTCCATGTTGCTTGAGGGACCGTCTCACCCCACTGGGATTGGCTTGTCCCACTCACGCCAGCAGGGGAGGCATGCTGCAGATCCGATGATTTCAGCTGTTGCTCCTGCCCTCGGGAACATCTTGCCCTTGTGAGTTTGGCTCAACCCTCCTATCTTTTCGTAAGGGTCTAAAGACGTGGTTTTGGGTACTAGTGGGGGAACAGCACAGTGGAGGTGGTTGATTGAATAATAACAGCACAATGGAGGTGGTTAATAATAATAACTTCCTCTCACTCAGTCCCCACCCTCCCCATGTGTTCTTGGTTTTAATGTCTGATTTTAACTTTTTTATGTTTTAAAAAAGATGGGCAGCCAATAAATTTTATAAATAAATAAATTTAAGCCATGGACAGTTTGAAGATAGCAGCAACTATTTTTGATTTTGTCCAGAAATGAACAGATAGCCACTGCAATGATTTAAGCACAGGCATAATATGCTCTAGTTGATTTTTTTTTCAAAACTAACTTGACTGCTGAGTTTTCTATCAACTAAACAACTCAGCCCATGTAGAATACATTACCACAGTTAAACCTGGAGAGTAGTAGCGTGCACCACAGGTTTAAGATCATTATCTTCCAGAAAAGGATGCCATTGGCATATAAATTATAATTGTTGAAAGATACTTTGGACCTTTTGCCTCAATCTGGGAAATCAAACATAGGAATTTAGGTCTAGAAATACCTGAAATCATAAACCTGCTCTTTATGAGAGGGTGGCATTTATTCAGAACAAGAAAATTTAGTACTTTTCTGCCTAATTGCTCTTCACATCCTTATTTCATCAGGATTCAGTTACAGATTATTCTCTCATCTAGCCATTTACTGAGTGCTGTAGATATTCAGGGAAGCATTACTGTTTCCTGAAGATATCACAGAGAAAAAGACATAGAGGCAGCAGCATATTGATAGCCCTTGGCTTCAAATCTCCTGATCATCTGGTTCTATGTAGATATTGAAAGACACTGCAAACAGAATGGAGCCCTCAGGGACACCATATAATAGCTCCTGTTTTGACGAAGAATACTTTTTGATACTATCTGAAATGTACCTGAGAGACAGGAAGGGAAACACTTAAAAACTGTGACTCCAGTTATCAAACCTATCCAGTGGAATTATTATAGCTGAAAGATGAATCTGAGCTAAGAGTCACATTCCCCCTGTCAGTTCCCAGCCTATCCATTAGACTGGCATGGACATTCTCCCCCTGTGCCCATCCTTAAGTCAGTTTCAAATAGGTAAAATAACTTACTTTCTTCAGTACTCCCTGCAATTGAGAAGCCACTATTCTCAATCATCTTACCAAATCAGAGTTAGTTAGGTACTGGTCAGAATTGCTTTTCTCTGAGGATGTCCAAAGCAGGTTTCTTAAGAAAAAGTCTAATAATTGCCTCCTTTCAATACAGGTAGTCCTCGACTTACAACAGTTAGTTTAATGACTGTCCAAAGTTATAACAGCACTGAAAAAAGTGATTTATGATTGTTTTTCACCTGCGACAATTGCAGCATTCCAATGTTCATGTGATCAAAATTCAGACGTCTGACAACTGACTCATATTTATGACAGTTGCAGTGATTTGGGGTCATGTGATCACTTTTTATGACCTTCTGACAAGCAAAGTCAGCGGAGAAACCAGATTCCCTTGACAACTGTGGCAAGAAAGCAGGATCATAAAATGGGACAAAACTCATTTAGCAACAGAAATTTTGTGCTCAATTATGCTCGTAAGCCGAGGACTAACTGTAACGAGGAACCCTTCTTCTCTTAGACGTTTTATGATCCTGCTCAAAAAGTTCAAACAGGTGTGGTTGTTTTTTACCTCCACACACCTCTCTTGATGCTTAATCTACCTAAGTCAGTACGATGTAATGATCAAGTGATAAGATTGGGAAAACTAATTCTGATAGATGGGTGCCTGGTGAATAGCCCTGTCTACCACAGCAGTCATTTTGTGAGCATACCTACCATATTCTCCCAAAACTCCAAATGTGCCTTCAACTCAAGATATTTGCCTATCTCTAACATAAGATATCATAACCTCCCTTTGTGCACTGTTTAATGTGTCTTTTCTTTTTATCAGAATATTCGTGTACGTTGTGTGACTGGAGTTGGGTTCTACATGCCAGCAGGGAAGATCCAAGGCAATTTGGCCTCTCGTTTCTTAATGGTAGATGGTGAAAAAGTTCTCACTGGATCTTATAGGTATATATGCCTTGCCTTCAGGAAACCAGAGCTTAAAACTAGATTTATGTTTAAACCTTCGAAACTTGGCATCTTCCATTTTTCCCTAAATATTTAGCATTTAAAATCAGACAATTATCTATTTACTGGGGCTCAAAACAATATTTTGTCAGTACTTTCCCACCCTACTCTCCCTTTCTGAATTTTCCACATAGCTTTGGGCTGCAACTCTTATTTTTATCATTGGTATTCTGGCTGATGCTGATCGGAGTTCAAATCCAATAAAATTGGTAGGATTCCGGATTGTGTACCCTGTGTCCGCAACTTTCCAAGTCCTTCTATCTGAGATCTCTCAAATAGTTTGAGAATGGACTTATAATCTTTTTGTCTGCCTGTTTGTTTTATGATAGAGCTATTGAAGACTAAACAGTAAATTAAGATAATTATATATTGTTCCCATTTTCCAAAGTAGAATTCTTCCAGGAACAGTTTGCACGGTGCTGATCAGTGGTGGGTTGCTACCGGTTCGCCCCAGATTGGGCAAACCGGTAGTGGTGGCGGCGGGAGGCTCTGCCCACCCGCCTGGACACTTCTGCACATGTGCAGAAGTGTTGCATGCATGCACAAGTGCGCCCACGCCCACGAGCAAACCAATAGCGAAGGGTTTTGAAACCCGCCCCTGGTGCAGAAACATATGGGTGTTGCTGTTCTTAAGTCCTGACTGTGGACTTCCCATAGGCTATTAGTGGAAGCAGGGGTGAAATGCTCCCGGTTGGGTCCAGTTCACCCAAATCAGTAGTAAAAAAGGCTACAGGTTCGCCGAACCAGTAATAAAAATGTAAAAAAACAAAAGTTCCAACGATCAGATGAGTGACACGCGATCGTCTGAACTTTTTTTTTTTTTTAACTTTTTAGGCATTTTTTTACTACTGGTTCTCTGGAACCGGTAGTAAAAATGCTTTTAAAAAGTAAAAAAAAAGGCTCTGGCGATCATAGCGTGGCGCACAATCGTCAGAGCCTTTTCTTTTTACTTTTAAAAGCATTTTTTTACAACCTATTCGGCCAAATAGATTGTAAAAAATGCTTTTAAAAGTAAAACAAAATGGCTCTGAAGATCACGCACCACAGCTGACCACACTCCTCCCCTCCACGCGCTGTTCTACTTACCCCATGCCATGGCATGCCTCCTTTTGGTGCATACCTTGTGTTTGGCGCGCAGCGCACATGCACAGCCAACAAACCGGTAGTAAACCGATTCAGATTTCACCATTACTTGGAAGGATGTTATGTTTGCAATATTCTACTGTAATATTTCGGGTGACATTGCTTCTAAAAAACTGAACCCAGTTCAAAAAAACCCCACTGTGTAACAATGCAGGACAACATTAAAAAAACCACAAAATGTTAAAATACCATTTTTTCCTAAATTTGTAGATTTCATTATAAACAATAATAATTAAGCTTTCTTATGAGGAGAAAAGTAAGCAGATATGTTACAT
The DNA here is from genome assembly GCF_059756535.1 of Pantherophis guttatus. Taxonomy (NCBI): domain Eukaryota; kingdom Metazoa; phylum Chordata; class Lepidosauria; order Squamata; family Colubridae; genus Pantherophis; species Pantherophis guttatus. Next base: position 31,740,951 of record NC_142069.1, read on the forward strand.
TTCTCTATATATGTTAAACTGAGCACAAACTTTTCTACAGAAAATTCTATTATATACAACACATAAAAATCAACTAAAATAATAAAACATATGTACCCCTTCACATAAATGGAAAAGCTAAATAGGTAGCATCTAGAAGAACAGCAATCAATGTTAAACATGCCCCAGTTTAGAAAACATAATTGCAAATTTGCAGCCAAATGTTTATTACAGAAGGCTGAAAAGCATTGATTATCTCAGATTTTTGGATGTTGATATTATTTGATCCCCAAACCAAACTTTAGAGCAGAAAATAAGTTTGTGAATTTAACATCCCTAGATGCTTCACTCACTCTAAAACTACTTGGTTGCACCATCTAGAGACCCTCTACGGAGATTGTCAGTTTAAAAATTTGTTTTAAAATTTGAAAAATCAATAAAAATGTAAACTAAATAAAAGTTGTTAAAGAATTAATAAGTGGTAAAATTTCAAAAGATTTTAATGTTCTCAGTACATTGAAATCTCAAAAAATTTAGCCATGATTTTAAATTTCTAGGTAGCCAAGATCAGCAGGGATGCTGGCTGCCTGAAAAGATTGTCAATCCATGCTGTAAAGCAGTTTCTCAGCCTTGACAACTTTAAGACATGTGGACTTAAATTCCTAGAATTCCACAGCCAGAATGGGGTTGAAGTCCACAGATCTTAAAAGTTGCCAAGATTAAGAAATACTGCTGTAGAGATAAAAACCTTTTATCACACCTAGCATTATACTAAAGCCAATATTGCAAAAGGTTAGGGCAGAGGTCCCCAACCCCTGGGCCACAGCTCATTACTGGGCTGCAGCCTGATCAAAACCAGGCCACAGGAGAGATGGGCAAGCACGCACATGTAAAGCTCCACTTGCGCCAGCAGAGAACACTTGCGCAAGTAGAGCTTTGTGTGTGTGCACAAGTACTCTCTGCTCAAATGCCCTCCGCTTGCGCAAATGGAGCTACGTACGCAAGATCGAGTGCTTGCCGGTAGTGCGAGTGGAGCTTCATACACGAGCACAAGTGTCCGCCGCTCGTGTGCGAAGCTTCATTCGCGCAAGTGGAGAGTGCACATGCCACTCACACAAACAGAGCTGTGTGTGCGCATGCACCTGCCATTCACACACACTCTCCTCTGCACCGGGCTGGCTGCCAAGCTGGAAAGGTTGGGGACCACTGGGTTAGGGCATCACTGGCGATATATACCTTTATTAATCTTACAGCTTAAAGCACAGAAGATGACATACAGTAAAAATCACAAAAATCTAAAATCACTGTTAAATAGCTGTTTAAAAATAACAGAAACTAAAACTCAAGCAGGCATCACAAGAAGATACAAAAATGCAACAAAAATAAATTACTGAAAAATACAGAATAACAGAAATATAAAGACACCATACCTGTGTTCCTGCTATCATATTCAATATCAACTTTCTTCAGTACAGTCCCTTGGAAGGAACAAGGACTTAATAAGTGTCAAAGAAAAAGGGAAGAAGGAAGTAAAGTACACCATAAAGGCATTCTATTTTTGTATTTCCTTCTTATATCGGGGGGAGGGGGGGCTTTTTGGTTCATGGATTATTCCTGGTAGCAAAGTTACATACACTAATTTGAATGCCATACAACTAGTCTTATGAAATATGATTCCCTGTGATTCTTTTGATAAATAAAAAATCAAGTTTTTTCCTAAGTATTTGATTGGGTCAAATCAATTAAAATATGTATTTCTGAATAGCAAGAGGTTAAAGTTTTAGAAAATAGTGATTTCTGATTGCAGTTTTTTTCCCCTGACAGCAAAAGACTGACAGCTTTTTCCTTGTTTTACAGTTTCACATGGACCTCATCCCACATAAACAGAAATATTCTTTTGTGCCTTAGTGGACAGCACGTTGAAATGTTTGACACTGAATTCCGTGAGCTTTATGCCATTTCAGAGGAGGTCAATCTTTACAAGGAGTTGAACATTCCCTGTCCTTTCCGTCATGGTATTGGAAACCTTGGTTTTTCTTCCTCTACTGTAGCCCGGAAAGTTATCAACCCAAAATATGGACTGGTGATAGGTATTCCTCCAGGTGAAATGTTGCGCCGTCAGAGGGACGAGTCACAAGAGAAACTTGAAGGAAGAGAAGAACAAAATGAATCAAATAAACGACTAGATAGTTTTCTTAATGACCTTATAACAGTCAAGCAGGTGCTGCCGGATATAGAACCTCCACTTGAGAACTTGAGCGTAGCAGAACCACAAAAGTTATTTTCCCGATTCCACTTAGACCTGAAATATAAATCCAAATCCAAAGAGTCTGTCTGTGACCGTAGGAAAGATGAATTTGCCGATAGGGAAGTCAATTTCAAACAAAGTAAGAAGTTTGGCAATGGATTTTTCAGAAGGTCCAAGCGACCTCCACCTTTGAATGTTGATGTCAATTCTGCTACTAATGAGACTGCTGAAGACTTGATGGGTGTGAAGATACCAAAGGAATGCAATACCAATTTTCATAGTACTGGAGACAATTCAGGTAAATTTTCCTGGAAAATATTCTCACTTGTTTAGTTTCTCTTAATGAATGCACGTCACACAATCAGGCTTTCATTTTGAAAAGATGTACAATTTCCTTCCTTTCTCCCTCTCTTTTATCCTTTATTTTTCTAAATTTATCTACTGAACAGTAGGAATTAAAAGGGAAGAGAGTGGCTGTATGAAGGTATATTCTGTAAGCCTGGCATTATATGTCTGACCTCATTTAATAACATTGTTTTTAAGTGAGTAGGACAGAAGCTAAATATTAATAACCATCCTTTTGGTTTTAAGAAGGAAATAGATTGTCATCTAGAGCAGGGGTGTCAAACACAAGGCCCGCAGGCTGCATCTGGCCTGCGGGGTGCTTAGATCTGGCCTGTGGGGCCACCCTGGAAAGAGCAAAGGACCAGCCTGTGGTGACCCGAGCGGTCTGCCAGCAAAAACAGAGCTCGGGAGGGCCTTGTGCAGCCCTCCCAAGCTCCGTTTTTTGTGGCAGAGCGCTCAGGCCACCACAGGTGCCCCTGACATGAGTGATGTTGAACTGGCTACGCCTACCCGGCCCCCCAAGGTCAAACACAACCCTGATGCGGCCCTCAATGAAATCGAGTTTGACACCCCTGATCTAGAATTCTGTGAATAAGAATCATATAGTATACAGTATACATCCTTAAACTGCTGTAAAGGACTTCAGTTAGAATTGCTGATGTAGATTTTGGAGTTATTGGCATTCGGGAAGTGCCTTGAGGTACTGCAGCTGAATTTTAAATAGATTCATTTTCTCTTATTTAAGTCTTCTGCTTTCTTACACCCAAAAGTGTGAATAAGATAATTTTGGCTTCTTTATCCATTATTAATGGTAAAAGGTTACATGAGATTAACAAGATAAACAAGATAAATCAGGACAGGTTCACACCTGTGGAGACTGTAACTGTCATCCATGTTATCCTATGATGAATAGACTCAGAAAACAAATCCTCTTTTTGTTGTTCTATTTTGTATAATGGCTTGGGGAAGATAAAAATAATACTGGAAAAAATCCCTTTTGTCTTTTTAGTTTTCCACAATCTAATACAAATGAGATAATTTCCATACTAAGGAATTTGTGCGAGGGATTTGGGAGAAAATAAAAAGCAATGAAGCCACAAATGAGCTACCTATAGTAGCTAGCTAGTAATATATTAGCTTTTGCAAAAATCTTTGAAGTGACCTATGGAACCCCTCACAATATTTAAATTCTAGGGCTACAAAAGAAGCAATATAGCTAATCTCATATCTGTAGCACTCCTTCAGCAAACTATGAGAACGTTCTGCTGCTATATTTTAATTATTAATATTCAGAGACATCTGTCTCCACTATGGAAGGCAATAGTTAAATTATCATGACTAATAGCCATGGATATTTTATCCTTCATTGAATATTTCTTCTTCCTTCTTAACAATTAGATGTTAATTGTTAATTTTACAAGGCTGAACTAAAAATATACATTCACAAGGGCTTGTGACTTCTAGTCCTTTACAGCAGCCACAAAACAATGTATTTTACATAAAAGTTGCCTTAGCCAAAATTTAAATACAAATGTTTGTTTAAGATTCTCAACTCAGTTTAGATATGGTACTGAAGATATGAATGTCTTCAGTCTCATATGAATGAATGTACTTGGTGACATTCTATTTTTTTCATTCTGAAGAGGAATTTTTGCCTATTCAACTTTGTAATAAATGAGAAATTAGATCTGATCACTCTGAAGTGAACATATCTATATAGCCTACTTTGCAAAATATAATTGATGGAAATGTGAAGAACCATTTTCTGATAATAAAAATTACAATGCTATGTATGGGAGGCAGCAGATTCAGATCATTAAAAAAGCAGCCAAGGGGTTAAAGTTCCCTTTACATTTCACAGCTTATTCTTGTATGGAAAATATTATTAAAACTTCAGTGAGTTGCAGAGTTTATGTTTCAGTTGACTGCTGTTAAGGCCCTTTTGGAGATTGACAGTCTATCTTGTTTGACTAGAAATCGTTATAGCACAAACTGCAGGTTTTTAAGTAAATGTGTTTTGTTTAATTGACCAGAGGGCATGTAGCAACCCCTAGTGACAAACTTACAAAATAACAGGGACTATGTCCCTATGTCTGCCAAGCTTTCCTGATAAATTTGTATTTGATATCTATCAGATAAGCTATACTGCTTTCTATTCCATAACATATTCTTATTGTTTTTTATATATATGTAGTCCAATCTTATCTAATTGGTGCTTGGTAAGAAACTTTCAGGAAATACTAGGGCTAAACTAGACTGGGAAGCAGAAAAACATCCTGGAAAAAGTCAGTGCCAAATTATTTCCATATTGTTGCCAGATAAAGTACATGGGTATGGCCACAAAGTAACTAATGGTCAGCTTGAATGAGGAATCCATAAACTGGCATTAGAGTTTTTTTCAATGCTGCTGTCTAGTGGCTAAGTTTGTATAATAGCACTGGTGATTAATAAAATATGTTGATATAAAAGTTAAAGATCAACAGTAGTTGCCCAGAATAGCTGAAAATATTGTAAGAGTCTAACAATTGAATACTAACGTAGAAAGATATTTTTATTCATCTTTGATTACAATACTCAAAGACAGCGGTTTTCTTTTAAAGGTCACATGGTTCTTGACCAGTAATTAAATTGGAATCTTAGATGAAAATATCTTATGCACAGGTGACTTAATTCACCATTGCCAATCTAGTCCCTCCTAGATGTGTTAATTTCAGCTTCTTTAATTTCTTGACCTTTGCAAGGTCAAAGCAGCAAGCAAAAGATTAGTTGGAATAAGGTCCAAGAAAAAGCCTAGAAAATATTGTAGACTAACAATTGAACTAACAATTGAGACTAACACAGCAAGATATTTTTATTCATTTTTATTCACCAAGAGCTGTGGTGGTGCAGTGGTTAGAAAGCTGTACTGCAGGCTACTTCTGCTGACTGCTGGCTGCCAACAGTTTGGCAGTTCAATTCTCACCTACTCAAAGTTGGCTCAGCCTTCCATCCAGATTGTTGGGGGCAACATGCTAACTCTGTGAATCGCTTAGAGAGGGTTGTAAAGCACTATATAAGTCTTAAGTGCTATTGCTAGAAGGTGCAGCAGGTGGTTCAAGATCCAAAGACAGTCAAAGGATTTAAGAATTAGTATCTAACGGCATGCAGTTTGGCTTGGGGTTACTGCTTTACTTATGTTGCTCATTATGGGAGGATGCAGCTCCATTCTTGCAAGGAAATTTGCAGAATACTTTTGCTCTTCTTTGCTTGGTGAGCTCTCGCGCTGGGTGGAAATAGCAGCTCAGACTCCTCAACTTCAGAGACCAATGGCAGCTGTTCCTGTTGATTACCAGACAGTCCCACCTCAGATGCCTGTAGGTCCTAAGGCAGTGGCCCATCTGTTAACTCTAGAGCAGGCTGCTAGCCTGAGCTCACTATGATAGTCCATACTGTCATCAATTGGAAAAAGTTGATCTATCTCGCCTGCTGTTTTTTACAAGAAGTACTATACAGGTACTAAAGTATTTTGTCTACAGGTAGTCCTTGACTTACAATCATTCATTTAATGACTGTTTGAAGTTACAATAGTACCGAAAAGGTGACTTATGACTGTTTTTCACTACTATGATAGCATCCCTATGGTCACATGATCAAAATTCAGATGCTTGGCAATTGGCATGTATTTATGACAGTTGCAGTTCCTAGAGTCATATGATCACCTTCTGCAACCTTCTGACAAGCAACGTCAGTGGGGGAAACCAGATTAACTTAACAATCATGTTACTGAGTTAACAACTCAGGGATTTGCTCTAACAACTGTGATATAAAATGGGGTAAAACTCACTTAACAACTGTCTTGCTTAGCAATGGAAACTTTGGTCTCAATTGTGGTTGTAAGTCGAGGACTGTACTGTTAGTTCAAGATTATGAGGAAAGCTGAAGTTGAAAAGACCTGAATATAATCAGATTGGCAATGTTCTATTGTAACTGATAGATGCTGTGCAAAGCTCTTCAGCTAAGATATTCTCCATTAACAAATCCTTTTAACTGGACATCCCAGGGAAGTGATTTAGCCAGTCTGCTTGTTTAAACATTCATCTATGATCCTTCCCCATCACCGGAGTGCCAATAAGCCAGAAAACTAATTAGCTGGATATACTAGTAGGTAACAATATAAATCACAGATGGGATGCAGAATAATTTAAGATATATTATTTAGAGTGTGAAAATGGCAAAGGAAAAGAGTAAACATGTCTCCTCTCCTCTACTTTTCTTTCTGAAATTAATTTTACAAGATCTTGTTCTTAGCATTTACCTAGTTAGTCCCCAAAGACGACTCTGAAATGTAAAAAAAAAAAAATCTTATTAAAAGAGCTGGCCCAATTTGCTATCTTTAGTGACCAAGAAAATAAAACTCCTCCTTACATGAACAAAAACCTATTGGACTGGCAATTTAATCTTACTTAAGTAGTTATAGCAAACCACCATTCCTATACTGAGAATATAGACTAATTTGAATGTTACATACAGATCTGTTCTCGATTACCTTACAGTATCATGCTACAACTGTAGAGAGGGCCTTCACATAGGTTCACCTGGTGTGACCTTTCCTAGACTGGAAATCTTTTATTGTCACCGTCATCTTGCTTATGGACTACTGCAATGGGCTTTTCATAGGGCTGACCTTGAAGAACACTTGAAAGCTCTAGGTATCTAGAATGTAGCAGCACAAGCAATTGTGTGGACAATTTGATATGGCCATATAACACTTCTGCAAGTTGCACTGGATATCTGGTGCAATTCAAGATGCTAGTTAACACTTATAATGCTCCTTATGACATAGAGCCTGATTATCTGAGTGGCTACCTCACTCACATTTTTGCCTTTCCCATAAAATCTGAGAGGGGCTGTGCATTTCATATCCCATCCATTAAGCTTTGCACTTGATGGGACCCATGAAGCATGCCTTCTCTCAGCACCTGCCCTCTGCATCCCCCATACTGCCCTGACTGGGCTGTTGTTTAAATGACCCGTGCAAGTCTTTAAATAAACCTTGTAAACTTGGCTTTTTCCTCAAGCTCAGGGATAGGTTAGGCTCTGTCCACCCAGATCATATTATGACATTTTTATGGTGCATGTTTGTTCTTCATGTTGTGTTCATATGGTTTGTTTTGGTTGCAGAAATGATGGTTTTGCTTATATAGTTCCCAGAGTCGTTGCTGAGTTAAGCAGCCTTACAAATCTACATTGTAAAGAAATAAACAAATCTGTCTTTAGGCTTTTCAAGGAAGTGCTGCAATGCAGCAGTTGTGGCATTAGTGTCACATGAACAGCTTGCTGAATGTGTGGCTCAGACTTCACCGCCTCTCTTCCTGCTTGCTCAGTTGGGGGCCTTTCCCAGCACTAATGCCTGTGACTGACTTGTAGGGAATAATTAGGCAAAATTGTTGGCAGCAATAAGCAAGCATCACAGTTGCTGGGGCAACAGCTCTAGAGGAAAGGAACAGCCTGGGGGTGATCTTAGGTGGAACTAATGTGGGTGGGCTGCTGCTGTCTTTCCTAGGTTTGTTCAGCTAGCATACCTAGGATGTCCAGCAAGAAACGAAAGGTGTTGAGACGACCTTGTTGAGGGGACATCAGGTTGAAAAAGTTTGGTCTAATGATTTAAAATAACACTTCAGAACCACAGAATTGTACACTCTTATCTATAAAATTCTTATTCATTAAACAGCCTCAAAGATACTTATAGTTCTCATGATATTTTGAAAGTTTTAAAATGTGTATTAATGTACAAATTAGGAATAGCTGCAAGAAAGATGCTCAATAGTGAAAGTTTGTTTCTCTTACAACTAGATCAGGAATACCTGAGCAGAAACAAAAAGTGAGAATCTTGCCTGTATGATTTAGGATAGCAAAATATCAGTGTTTTCTTTTTAAAATATATATATGTCTATTTTTTAAAAAACTTTATTTATATATTTTCTATTTCAGGTAATACAAGTCCAAGTTCTCTCCCAGGGGGGAAAAATAAACAGTCAATCTGTGTGGTCTCATGACTGAAGAAAAACTACTGGAAAATTAGAATTCAAAACGCATCTACTGGAATATACAATAAGTGCATTCTTTCAAACTTTCAGTCTGACATCCTCACAATGCTGCATGTAACCACTGCAGTTTCCAAGACAGAGCTGGTATTGCCAGTTAAAGCACACCTACTGAGTAAAAGTATGTTCTGGAAGATCCTTGCATAATGGTAGCAATGTTAATTTTTTAAAAAAGCATGACAACTGCATTTTGGATTTAACTCTATTGCAATGTAGTTGTTGAAGAGTTGGGTGGCCTTATAAATGTCTAAATAAATAACATGTCAAGGTGCTTTCCTTCTTTTAGTGATGTTTTAGTTTGTCAGGCTTCAGATTTAAAAGAATGTGGTTGCATCATTGCTAACTGTACTGTATTTTATTAACTTTCTGGGATAGAAAATTAAAAATGAAACTAGTTTGAATAAAATATTTTTTAAATGTATAACATTTCTATTTATATTTTCTTAAAATTTTATTAAAACGTCTGTCCTGTTTTTCAATAATATTAACGATGGATAGTCAGCCTTCCCAAGAGTACCATGCTCAAAGTAGCAGAGTAGCAGATGAACCTACATTCATAGGTTTGAGGGCTATTAATCAGGGAGAAATGTAACAATGAAATTACTATACAAATTCCTTTTGTTCTATGTATTAAGCCAACAGGATATAAGAACATAGAATGTAAGAATGGCTATTTAAATGAAGATCAGTACAAGAGATGCCTGCTGAGATGTACAAGACAGCCAAAATTTGACATAGCCTCCATAAATAGAACTGACTGTAATAAGCTGCAAGTAGTATACAATATAAGTATTGGCTATTATAAATAATATTTAATCCTCCTCATCCGTCCTTATTTTTAAATGTATTTATTACATAGCTAAACTTTCCATTTAAATATTCACAAAGATTCCCGCTATTTTATGCCCAATAGATCCAGCATTATATGGACATTGCAACTTCGTACTTTCATACTCTATGAATAGCATGATATATTCCAGACAGGTAGACCAGGGGCTTGTACAACTATATACAGGTATAATACATATATAAGTGGCCCTTAGGAACCAATAGTAATAAATATTACATTGCATTTTCTGCCATATCTCAGTGGTGAATTTTCCTTGAGTGCATCTTCTAACACCTATGCTAATCAAACCACAAGATAGATGGATAGATGATGGATGGATGGAGAGAGTCATTTATTGCTTTCTGCAGTAGTTTGATTTCAACTCATCTTTACTACTCATATGAAGACTTTCTACAACATATTGTAGATATGGGGAGGTATCATAGCTGTTACAGAAGCTACTGTATATGCAAAATATTCCAGTTCTTAAAGGTACTTTTAAAATCATGACCTGGATGATTGAAAATCTCCATAGACATTCCACTTCCTAATATAACTGACTAGAAAGATCTCAGGTTATCTTTTTAAGAAGCTTTTAATTAGAGAACTGTTATTGACAGTTGTGGGCCGAGTATACAAATACTCTGAATAGATATAGTCCCACATATATGAATTTATTATCTACTGTCTCCCTGAGATGTCTCAAGGCATTTATTAATATACTTTTAACACAAATTGTTATAGCAATATACCCTTATCCCTTTTGTATGGAACCTTTCATATAGAAATTCATATAGAAACCTCACCCATTTTTTATATATGCTTTCTTGCAATGTGACATGGGGATCAGCTAAATGGCACCTTATTCTAGTTCTTTCAGATTTGGGAGCCATACTTTATTAAAACATTTTTCACTTGCACTTTGATTCATTGCTACTATGCAAACTTTTGTACTTATGGAAAGTTCCCTCATTTTTTCAATGTATATCTTACACACTTTATGGTATAGTGACTGCCATAATGCTTTATTATTTTGTTGCGGGGGGGGGCGCTTTTCATGTTCTCTTGAATTGTCTTTGAAACCTAATATTTTTTCTGAAACCCTACGTTTTAGTTTCCCATGCCTTACCACCTTACTACATAATGTATCTGATCTTACCAGTAATTTCATGCCTACTATCCCAATCATGCTTCTTTCAGGGTTGAGTGACACCTGGAGACATTGAGCAATGTAGGTTGCTTTTTCTGGACATTAGGCATTAGTAATAATAGCAATAGCACTTAAACTTATATACTCCACAGCACTTTACAGCACTCTGAGCAGTTTATGAATGTCGTCATATTGCCCCCAACAATTTGGACCCTCATTTTACAGACCTAGGAAGGATGGAAAGCTGAGCCAACCTTGGGCTGGTCAGGATCAAACTCCTGGCTGTGGGCAGAGTTAACCTACAATACTGCATTTTAACCGTTGCATCACCATGGCTCCTAGTAGTTGTTGTTTGATAAGGACATCCAAAAAAGGTAGGATTTTATTCTTTTCCCATTGTGCATTTTAATGCTGGCTTGTGTTGATTTCAGTGTTGCAGGACTCTTCTAAATTATCAGCTAAAATTAAAGCAATGTACCTTGGAGGGCTGAGATGTCCAGCTGAATATTTTAAATGTAAAGTCTAAATCCATTTATTAAGTTACTAGACAACTCATGCCCAGTTGGGTCATTGTTTCACAGATATTTCCTTAAACAGTGAAACAGGATGACTACTGGTGGACAAAAAATCAGTACAAGCAGGAGCAACCTCTAACTTCCAACAGGCTTCCCCATTGATTTCCTTGTGGAAAGTGGCAGAGAGCACTGTTATTCTGGATCTTTCCTTGCGATTCTGGAGACATGCAGCCCCTTTATCCTCTGTTTCTTCATTCTCCTTCCTTGTCACATCCTGTACATTGCCATTCTCGTTTCAGAAAAGTTTAATCCTGGTTGGCTTTTCCAATGAATTCTAGGAAGTCGTCAGAGAGGATCACATGACCTCATGAGGGCTAAGATCACCTGATCTCCAGTGGCTGAAGGGGGGGGCAGTCTACATTGTTTCAGAGTAGGAAACAGTTGAAAAGTGAAACAGGATGGATAAGGATTAAGGTATAGTGGCTAATGTATTTGACTGTGTTCTGTCCCGTTCCCACACGCACACACACCAACAGACGTCCAAGAGTTAACCAGCCGACAAAATCCTTTTCCTTATGATAACGGAACTTGGCAGCAACCTAGTGGCTGCCTGCCAAGAGTTTATTACTTACGAAGGGAAGAGATAACTTCTCTCCACTTCTGGTACATCAAAGTAAAATGCTCAATAATTACAGAATAAATCAAGTCCAAATATAATCCAGCAAAGTCTATAGCAAAAGTCCGGCAATGCAGAATGGCGTGGAAGCTTTCAGCTTCGTTTGTCACAAGGCTTGACTGGCCACCACGCTCCCTTTTATACCCTGTGGGGTGTGGTCCAGTGACTCAGCCTAATCTCAGGCACACCTTCTGTTGCACGCGCTTATCTCTGTGACGCTGTCGAGGATCCAGCCAAGACTCATTACTCTCATCACTGTCACCTGTGGCTGCGTGGACGTGCTTGGCCCCGGCCCTATCTCTTGCCTTTCGGCGGACACCGAAGGCATTGCCAAAGAGGAGGGTCCTGGAGAGGGAGGCCTTGCCAACTCCTCTCCTTCACTCTCGGAGTCCTCTCCTGCCAATGACACAGGCTCAGGTAATGGAGCCACAACAGACTGACACCAAAGAGATCCAGTTTCTTTTCTATCTGCGGCCATAGCACTAACTTGGTGGCCAACATATCTCACAGAGTTGCTGTGAAGAAATACAGGCCAATGGAGCACTATGTATGTACCTTGAGGGCCTAACAAAGATGGGATATAGATACAGGTGCATGCTTGTATGTCAGAGAAGAGACATGTAAAACAATAAAAATATCCAGGCCTTCGTGTACCTTAAAGTTGTTCCTTTAAGAGTCACATTAAGAGTCAGTACGTTGGTTCTAGGTGAGGGAAGGAGCAAAGGATTGTGAGAGTGGCAGGGAAACTGTCACAGAACGTTCAAAATGAACATCATGTGACCACAACAGCAGCCCAACCACAGCAGCAGCTTGAAGTAGCTATAACTTTCCCAAATTTCATTTCCTCAGGAGTCATGAGTCCCAGATTTTGGATGCATTCTGTATTCAAAATGCAGAATTCAAAAATCGATTCAAAAATTGTTGCCCTGTGATGCACTATCTTGCCTACTTAATTGTAATGAAGAGAATTTTAGTAGCATATAGAAGATGTAACAGCTGGCCAATTTGTTCTTCAGGCATTGTGAGAGCTATTGTGCTGTTACCTCAGAACATCAGATGACTAGGACTAGGATTGAATAGCATTCAAATCTTCACTCAGATGTCAAGCTCACTTGGTGGCTTTGAGCCAGCCTCTATCTTTCATTTGGATCTATGACTCTATGTGTTGTTATGGCGACAGAAACGCACAAGGGAAATTCACATATTGCCTTAAGCTCCCTGGAAGGAAGGCAGGATTTAAATAAGACAAATAAACTATATAGTGTTGTAAGCTATATGAAAACTATCTGACTAACCGAGATTAACTAAACAGTTTTCTTACGGAGGAAGGTTTATTTCCTCCTTTCACAGTATTATAAAACTTGGATCCCCAGTCTCCTTTACTGGTGATGTTTGCGTAATCTGTTGCTCTCATCTATTTCAAGATAGGCTAAACCACAAATTATTTGAAAATGTAGTAGTTACTATCCTATAGAACAATAGTGACACACAGTGGTTAAAGAAAACCAGCATTTTTCCTTTCCATAAGGAAAAGCAATACAACAAATGCATCAAACTTATCATATTTCAGTGAGATCAATCTTCAAGCTACTGGCAGTATAAAAATTTTAAATTACAAAAAAAACTATTCTCCAAGTATAGGCATATTACAATAGTAATACAAAATAAAAACTATTTTCCCAGTAAGTTTAATTTAACCTGGAAATCAACTTTTACTAAAATGATTTCTTCCAATTATAGGGATCATGACTTCTAGAATTTTCAGCAGCACTGTCAATATGTTAATTGGGAATTGTGGAAAAATGGGTTAAACAATTCTTCACATAGTAGTCCTAATGGAAATCACACCTATTCTGCATATCCATATTTCTTTTAAAAAGTGTCCAATGCATACAATTAATGTAAAATGCAGCTAGGATCTTAGGTTAGCAATATCTCCTATTCTACACAAAATCTCAGACAGTTCAACAAATTATTCTAACTGTATTAAGAAAAATAGGTTCTGTGTTTTGTCAAGGCTCTGATTTATCTTCCGAGTTCCTTCAAATAGGGTCATGTTTATTATTTATCTATTTGCTAACTTGTACTCCGTCTCATTCAATGCACTCCTGGTAGTTTTCATAAGGATCACAAGAAAGCAACCTCTAAAATAATAAAAAAATCAAACTGAATTAAAACAATTTAAATTAACATTAATTTTATTATAGTAAAATATTGTATTTATTTATAATATACAATATATACATTATATTACTATGGTAAATATTAAAAATTACTAAAAGATAATCAGCAAAGGCATGATGATAAAGTACTGTTTTTACCAGGGATTGCTGGACAAACTGTTTTTCAGAACTGGGGAAGCAACAGAGAATTTCTGCCCCTGGATCTGGTCTTTCTCATCTATCAAAGAACGGGGATCCAAAGCATCCTTTCTTAGCTGGTTGCACATAAGACATATTCTGCACAAGAAGACGGTTCAATAGGTAACCTGAATCCAAGCCATAAAAGAGTTTATAGGTCATAGCCAGCACTTTGAATTGCATTTGGAAGCATAGATGCAGCCAATGTAGAACCCACAATACAGGTGTAATGTGATGGTTCTCACCCATAACAAGCTTGCTGCATTCTATACCAATTGAAATTTCAAATCTCCGAGTCACCTTTAAAGATAGCCCCAAAAGAAATGTGTTGTTGTTGTTGCCAAACCTGGAGATAATGACTAATGTTGCCAAAGTCATTGGATAAACTTGCCTCTATTGCTGGACCATGTAATTTAACACCACCTTGTCTTGCTTATTCTGAAGGGACACTATTCACAAGTCATCTCTTATATTAATAAATAACAATCTGAACCTTATTGCCTTCTTTGATAAAGTGATTAAATTAGTGCATCAGAGAAATGCTATGGGCATAGTGTACTTGACTTCAGTAAGACATCTGACATGGCATACGTCTTGGTAAGATAAAAATAATGTGGAATAGACAATATCACCACCAGATGGTTCACAATTGTCTGACCAACTGCATTCAACTTGTAGTCCTGAATGGAACTACATCTACATGGAGAGAAGCACACGGGAGGAGGGTTGGACTAAATCATGGAGTTAAATTATATGATGAACAGTTGAGGGAGCTAGGTATGTCAAGCCTATTGATGAGAAGAATTAGAGAGGACGTGATAACTCTCTTCCAGCACTTGAAGGGATGTCACAGAGAACAGGAAATTGACTTATTCTCCAAAGCACCAGAGAGCAATAAAAGAAGTAATGGGTAGAAGCTTGTTAAAGAGAGATCCAACCTAGAAGTAAGGAGATATTTTCTGACAGTGGGAACAATTAATGGAATAGCTTCAGTGGTGAAATCCGAACCGGTTTGCTACCAGTTCGCTGGCAGCGCATGCGCACTGCACGCCAAACGTGCGCTGTGTGCGCATGCACAATATGCGCCAAAAGGAGGCTTGGGAAGGTAAGTAGAACAGTGGGGGGGGATCATAAACTGTTCAGTGCAGTTTAGCTTTGCTAGAAAGCAGGATTTCTTGCTTTCTAGCAAAGCTAAACCCCGCTGCACAGCTGGTCGTCAAAAATCCCGGTTCACCTGAACCGGTAGCTTTTTTTTACTACCGGTTCGCCCAAATAGGTAGTTTTTATCACTACCGGTTCACCCGAACCGGAGCGAACCGGTAGCATTTAACCCCTGAATAGCTTGCCTCCCAGACTTGTGAGTGCTCCATCACTGGAGGTTTTCAATATTAGACTGGACAACAATTTGACTGAGATGGTATAAGATCTCCTGCCTTGAGCAGAGGGTTGGACTAGAAGACCAAGTTCCCTTTCAGCCCTATGATTCTATGTTCTATATCAGTTAAAATCATGGTTAGAGCAGCTCCTTTTAGGAACAGAATATCTCCATTTTAGGACTGGCAATCATATACTAAATTTTTTACTTCAGCCTATTGCCTTAGAGTCTAGGAATTTTTTGGTTACTTAAGTAAACTAGTATTGTTATTTATTCGACCTGAATTCTCACCTTTCAATTTCTGCACCTATTGTCCTTGCAAATAATTTACCTCTTTTTTATGGTGGAGTTTGAGAAATACAATTTAAACAATGATTGGCTAGAAAAATGGTATATAAATCAAGAAGATCCCATTGCCTGGACTTCAGATCATACAACTTGTGAAGGAAAACAAATATATCACCACCATTTCATTGAGGATTGCTGTTGTAGGCCTTCTTGGTGATATAATGATTAAGGCTCAGGCCTAGGACTTTGAAGATTCAAATTTTGGTTTATCAATCACCTGAGAAGTTCACTGAGTAATCAAGCCGAACACACCTGAACCAAATCAAGAAAGCATGAAGTACAGATTTCAGTAAGCTATCTTTAATGCTAATCTCTGATAAATATAGAATCTTGGAAGCTGTAAAAAGAACTTCCAAGTTCATTGATAGACAGTTCATTTAGGTGGAATCTCTTTGAATGATCTCAAATGCTTCTTTCCACATATATTGCCACCTGGACTGAGTTGCTATTTATGAAATAAGCTGCCAACAGATTTGCCTTATATTACTTTAGTGTTTACTCCCACTTCTGTGCATTCTAAACTTCTCCACAATCTTACTCTCCCAAATCAATCTACTTTATATGTTTGTTCTTAAGGGAAAATATTGCAGGACATCTTCAGCTCCTAAAGGAAAGTTTTAACAAATAAAAGAAATGAAGCAGGAACTGAAGGAAGAAATATAAGAGATGAGCTTACCATGTCTGATTATGGTTTCTGGATGCAATGTCAGACTCTAGTAACGGGAGCTTCAATGACATTTGCTTAATTGCTTGCAAATAGATGAGATTTTAAGCAAATAATATTGTTTTAAATGTTTCACAGTTCAATAATTTAAACGTATCAGCCTCGATTAAGCCATAATAGCAAAATGTAAGAATGTATACATTCAAGCTACAGTAAATAATTAACATTACATTTAAACTGAATGATTGCCATCAATAATGAAAAAATATTTTTGCAAGTAATGAAAATGTTCTTTAACAGACTATGTGAATATTTTGACCTTTAACTACTTGCAAAAATCAAAAAGAGGATTTCAGAAGGAAAAAGCACAATTTCTGAAGGCCTCCGGTAAACTTCACATCTCTTGTTGTCTCTTCTGATGCTTTATAAGCATTATCTTATAGCAATCTTCAAATCTAAATTGCTAATATTTCAAAGTAAAACCAAATGTTATATAAACATAAGATTTATCTATTTTGTTTCATCTTTAAATAAAAGGCAGAAGGATTCTTTTGAGGAGAGGAAAGCTTTTAAGTGTTAGGAAACTATATTCTTAACATTTTGTAATATGTCATGTACATTTTTTGTGCTGGTCCGTGACCATAATAAAGATTAGATATTGAATGAATGCCACGTACACACTTGAAGCTTAACAACAATAAGAAACTTTTAATAATGCTTATCATGCATTATGGAAACCTGTGCTTCATGTTAAATTTGGCCTATTTGGCCAGTGACAAATCAGGAAGTTTAGTTATTAGCTGAAATTGTGCTGATTTCAGTGGGTCTACTACTCTAGACACAACTTTTTGGATCTGAGCTAATGGGCATGAATAAAAACATGCTTTAAAGCTCAATAAAACCCTACCAGATGCATTTACATTGCATATTAAACATTGTTCCTATTTATTTTGTAAGGTTTTTTTTGTGTGTCTGGCTAAACAGCACTTGGGCAACCTTGGCTAACCCAGAAACATTTAAACAAAAAGCAACCTAATGAATGGGAAACTATCAGAAAGCCTAAAATCTATAAACTAGAGTCTGACAAGTTAAAAGCCTTCCTGAAAGAAGGCACTGACAAAAATCACTTCCAGGCTGACACCTATGAGAGTTCTCACATGAAAAATAGACCATAACTGGCAATTACAAAAACAAGGGACACATGGAAAAAAAGAACCACCAACTCAACACTGGGGATTAAGCAATGAAATATTATTGGAAGGGGGTGGATATGCAGTTCTATTTGAACATTGTTTATATATATATATATTCTTTTGGGTATTGGTTTCCTAATTTTTATTTTGCTTAAATTCTTGGATTTCATGTAAAGGTCCTTGAATATATCAGTTCTAGTGCTCTCTCTTTGGGAATAGTCACATCCACCCAAGTCACTAGAAGCAGAGCTCAACTCCAGAGGGATTTTACCTTTATTCTACATAAATGCATCCGCTGGGGGAGCTTATGCAGTGGTGAAATCTTAATTTTTTTAGTAAAAAATTTTTTTTTAATTTTTTTACTACCGGTTCTGTAGGTGTGGCTTGGTGGGCGTGGCGTGGCTTGATGGGCATGGCAGGGGCAGGATATTGCAAAATCTCCATTCCCATCCCACTCTGAGGCCAGCCAGTGGTGGTATTTGCCGGTTCTCTGAACTGCTCAAAATTTCCGCTACCGGTTCTCCAGAACCTGTCAGAACCTGCTGGATTTCACCCCTGAGTTTATGGTTTGGGTTGCTAACTCAGAACACGAAGCACGGGAGACACTAATTGTCCCTTGGCTTTTTTCCAAAGGTAACAAGCCAGCTCTGCTGCAGTTGCGCTCCGTTTGCTCTGCTAACCGGGGCCCCCCTCAACCTCTGCCCTAAAACTTGCCACGACGGCACCAACAGCCGTTCCCGATCTCACGACCTAAATCCAAAAGAGGGGGGTGGGTGGGATGGGGGGGGCGCGCGAGAGGACTCCCGCCAGTCAGGCTTACACCGAAAGCAGCGTCGCCCTGAAGGGCTCCTGCTGTCATAGTCACGCGGAGGCTGCCCGAGGCCACGTGCCGGATCAGCAACAAACGCCCACGTGGTCCCACAGCTGCGCAGAGCACTTGGCACTGCGCTTGCGCGAGGCTGACTGGAAGGCGAAAGTATTGGAAGGCTTTTTTTTTTTTTTTAACAATTTGAGCGAAGAAAACGCGATACGGAATAATTTGCCTGTTGCCTTTTAATGTGGAAACATTACAATTCCCGTTAGGACTCAAGTGATAGCGCTACTGCTTTACTTACGCCTAGAGAACTACGTTTGAACGCAGGAGCATCATGGTGGCATTTCCATTATCTTAACCATTTCATTATGCTAACCGTTTTCAAGTGATTAATGGGTACAAACCACCCGGCTTTGATATTTATGAACGCCACAGGGAATCGACGTTCGAAGCAAAAAGTTCCAAATGCGTAAGCCATAAAAGCACACGGCCTAGGCGCTCTGAATGTCCCTTTTCTGATTTTATAGCGGCTTCCATGAATGCTGTGGATTAGTTGTGGTGACGAAATATAGAACCAATCATTTCGGTTGAGGAATCAAATGGGTGGGACAATATGCAGTTTAACTTGACGGACTGTATTTTTAGCGAATTAGAGAAAAGCCAGGAGAAAAAAAGAAGAAAGGTTCAAGTTTAAAGCAGTATACGTAGTTGGCTTCGCCAATAAGACACCGGATGGTTTACACACCGTCCAATTATCATCACAAGCTTAGAGGGCGGAGTTAAAGTTGATAGACATAAACTTTTAACCATTGTATCGCGGCACAGTTAGGCAGTTAGCCAATGGAAAAGAGGGAGAGGCGGGAGAAAGGGGAAGGTCGTATTAAAGACAGCCAGAAAACGAAACCAATGGACTCGAGCCTTATTGCAGGGCTACCAATAGGCGGCTCGGGAGGCGGGTCTCTATGTGTTTGGGTTCGTGCTTCTCCAGGGAGTGAGACGGCGGCGACGAGGAAAGTTTATTTTTTGGAGGCGGTGTTTCCCTCCTCCCCCTGCCATTTGTTTGGATCTTAAAGATAAGCTGGTAAGGCGGCTATAGCGGCTCCTGCAGAACCGCCGAGGAGGAGGCGGTGGGCTTCGCGGCTGCACCGCGGCGAACGGAGGGGCGACAATCGTGGCTTTTTGTGGGTGAGTGGCGACGCAGGCCTCGGGGATACGGGTCCGTGCTCGGTTTCAGTAGCCCGGGCGTCTTGAGGTAACGCCATGGAGCCTTTCCAGAGCATCCTCGCCATTCCGCCCGGAGCGATTATAAATCCTGAAGGGAAACCCAACGGTTGCCTCGCTTTCATCTCCCCTCCCTTCTACTCGGTCGCCAGTCGTATTTTTCGCTAGGGTCTCTCCCACCCCTTCCCACCCCTAAGAGGGGTGTGTGTGTGTGGATCTGCCTTATTTAGCGTCTGTAAGCCGCAAAAGCTTCCCCGGATCGGAGTTATTTGGCTACTGCGGGTGGGGGGGGAGGGGGGGCTTAGAGGCGTTTCCGCAGCTGCGCCTGCGCACTGACGGTTTATCCGAGGGTATTCGTAGTAGATCGTCGAGTACTTAAAGCAGTGTTTCTCAACCTTGGTAGCTTGAAGATGGGTGGACTTCAACTCCCAGAATCCCCGAGCCAGCGCTGCTGGCTGGGGGATTCTGGGAGTTGAAGTCCAACCATCTTCAAGCTACCAAGGTTGAGAAACACTGACTTAAAGGAACGGTTCCCCTCCCCCGTCAGCGACACCTTTTTTTTTGCGGGCTGAATTGAGTCTCGTCCCCTGAGGAAAAGTTTCCTCCAGAACCCATGAATGCGATTTCCGTAGCATGTTGAATCGCTTCCCCGCTTGGAGGAAAGTCGTCGGCAACCTACCGGCTGCTTTTCGGTCTCATCCGCTTCTGGAGCCCAGCTTTGCACGTATTTGCTCTCGGTGAAGTCCGGGAGTTGCTTCCAAAGCCAACCGGACTATCCTGAACGTTGGTGTAAAGTCTTATTTATAGCAGCGTCGGTTGTAGCAGTTCCCGGTCCTTTAAATACAGCGTGAAAAACGATCCTAAAAGATATAAATAAGTGTCATCGCCTGGCTGGCTTTCTGTTTCCTTCTTCCATCAACGGGACTCTCGCAGCCTCTAGTGTCGCTAGTTTAGAGCATTACCATGTAAATATTTATTTGGTCCGGCTAAGAAATATTGGAACTGAAGGCAGCGTGTTTCTCTCGGTTGTACTAACAAGACACGGAAGAGCTCAAATGAAAGTCATAAAATCATTTAAATATAACATTAGAGTCACGCTGGATCAACATACGTGCATGATGGATGGTAAAAAAAAGAGGTGTAACAAACGTACGATGAGTTCCTTCTCATGGTGTTAAATGTTTGCTGAAGTAAGATTACTACCTGCCATGCAAGAAAAGTGCAGCTTTAGGTGCTCCTTTCCCTTTATGATCCATAGTATGGTGCTGCACCTTATCGATGTAATAATCAACTAGTATGAAGGTGTAATTAGGAAATTAGTGGCTGCATTGACTAGCCTTTAAAAAATTAAGGGGAAGATTCACCTCTGTAGTTGAAGAGTCAGGTTGAGTTTGGAAGAACATTTAATATTAGCACAGTTGCCTGCAAACCAGAATGCAAAACTAGTATTTGCTATGCTAGCAAGGAACAAAGTTGATGTCAACTTTAAGAGATAATAACATCCCTTAATTATTGCTAAATATGGAGTGAAAGATTGTAGAAATAATAACATTAACTAAAATGGATCCTACTCTCCTGTGTTGCTTAGGTAAGAATCTGTTCTGTGCTTGCATTCATGTTATATGTTATAGAATTTGATAATTGTCTTTTAGTCATATAACAATTTGAACCACTATGGCAGAGAATACCTTTTAAACTATTTCTGGAATGCAAAAAAATTGTTTCTTAAAAGATGGAAAGGTTTGGTTAAAATAAGCAACTTATTTATGAATCCAAGTAGAAATTAGGAAAGGTTCCTAAATCTCAAAATACAAATACTCTCCTTTGAAACTGTAGTTATTTCTCTTTATTCGGATCATCTCTGTTCCCCTTGTTTTTAATTGGTTCACATTGCCATTACACAGAATCCCCTTACCGAATTGGAATGTCCCACAGTTTTTCCTATATCAACTTGTTCTGTGCAACACTGCCTATCCAAATCCATTTTTCTTATTCTTTCTGTGTCTGGTTATGTCATGCTGTTTCCTCCTTCTGCATACTTCCCAGCTGTCCCTAGTTGCCCTGATACCATCCCAATTTACCCTTTTTCCCAAGCAGCAACAATAGAGTTTTTCTTTTTGTGGGAGGAAAGTGAGATTTTCACCAAGAATTGCTGATCTCCACAGATACCTGTCATTTTACTTTTTCAGCATCTATATGGCTTTCCTGGATTTTGAGGCATTCTGTGGGATGACAGGTTTCTGCAAAAAACTCTCCGGTTTGAATTGTTCCTAAATTATCTGATGATTAAAAAATAAAATGCTCATAAATATCACAATGGATTTCATGTACAAGGGGAACATTAATTATCCCAGTCATAAATCTTGTCTTATAATGTGTAAATTATAAAATGTTTAGAGTAACCTTCTCTGACTTAGAAAAGCTTATGAGTCTGTAGTATAATATATACAGATATATATTTCATTTTGACTGTAAAGCAAAGAGAAAAATGTGCTATCTAATATTGAATTTATAGTTAAATGCTTTTTTGACTCTTAAACTGATTATATAAAATCTATAGATAATTGAAGCTGCTGTTGATGAGACCATCAGGATTTTAATGCAGGTAAACAATTTAGTTGTTTTATTCAAGTTTGTTTTATAGGAATATGCCAAATTATGAAGTTAATAATTTCTTTTGAAAAATCTTATCAGTTAAATTCCTGTTATACTAATTAAGATACATATACATATTGTTATCCAATATGATTTTGTCAACATCTATAAGTACATGAATTTCCTATGCTATGTTTACATATTCTCAGTTAGGAAAAGCAAATTTTGCAAATGCTTTTGGATAGGTTTTACTTGATAGAAAGCATCTAAGGGAAGTTTTTACTGTGGCATTACTAGGATATAAGGATTTTTCCACAGAATTACTGGCTATGTCTACATATGGTAGCCTCTCGATTTTGCTTAATTCATGCTTGTGTTCCCTTGCTGTGCAAAGGGAGCGTGACAGCATTGGTGACAAAATAGTTGTCTTTTGATTGATTTGCCAGAGATCTCTCATTCTCTATCCTCCATCCCCCACCACCACACACACACATCAAATAGACAGTGGAAATTGTATTGGATTTAAATTAAATTTAAGATTAAATGCATGTGTTTAATGTGAACATTTTACTTGTATTAATAATCCTCCCTTTCATACTAAAAGCCACAATTTGGCAGCAATGTTTAAAGATCCTTAATAGCTGCTTTTGGAAGGCTTTATCTGGCCCTTGGACTGACACTTGTGCAGTAGTAAGCTACTGCAATTATATGATGTGTTTTACATAGATCAGAGATGAAAGTACATAAGATTAAATATCACGTTTGTTAAATCACTGTGTGTACAGCTGTGTTTTAAAAATACTGTTAACTATACAACAATTTATACAACAGGCCTCGGCAAGGTGGACAGCATAGAAATTAATAATAAAAGGTATATCTAACTGAGTGGTCTAAGATGGTTATTTCTGTATTCTGATTTCTGCTGTAATTGCTGAAATGGATCAGCTTTTTCTTTTATTTGTGGTTGATACTTAATTAGTGATTGATTAGATTTTGATTTCATTTAGTTTAGGTTCTGCCCAACTTCAAACAGATTATGAGTAACTCGTAATATTATCAACAATGAAAATGCAACACAAAAGAAGTTGGGGATCTGGTCAAATTCACCCTAACCTGAGATCTGGGAAAACAAGTCTTTAGGGCCTTAGGGAAAGGCAATCAAATGGATTTCAGTGGAGAATCTTGTTTCAAAGCATAAGAACTATGACAGATACAGATACTTCCTAGATGGCAATACTTGATCAAAGGTACTCTGAGCATGCCTTCTTCCACTACTTTTTTTTTTTTTTAGCGTATGGCATGTGTTAACCAGGGATCACCGAGGTGGCTAGCTGCCTCTGTGAAAGGAATTTTTCAGGCGGTGTTATCTCTACCCATGGGATGCCTGAATGCTGGTAGGCAATCGGGGGAGGCTCCTTTCTTGTCCCTACGTGGTTTGTTTGCTCACGGGAATCGAGCCACCGGCCTTAGCAGACTTCAGCAGTGTGCAGGCCCAGCGTCTTACCATGTGAGCCATCGTGGCCCCTCTTCCACTACATGTTAACTAGAGAGAAACTATAGAAATAGACAATCCCTCACATCACCTAGCCATATGATATGTAGGACTTTATAGACCAGCACTTGCACCAGGAAGCATACGGGTAGCCTGTGCAGCTCGCAAAGTGGAGGTGTCTCATGAACATACCCAGACATACATACCCATCAGTGCCTGAGCCACTGTATTCTAGACCAGCTGACGTTCTGAATGGTTTTCAGGGCTGCCTTGAATAGTTCTGATGGCTGGAACAGGAACTTCAATTTGATCCTTCTTAATAATGGCATTTTGCCAACTGCCATTCATAGTTAATATCATGGCTTGCTACTTGGCACCTTTAGATTGTTTTGGTTATTCTTTCTTTTCTACTATGGGATATAACTTAGTTCTCCAACATGTGGAACCTTCTGCTTTTAATAGCCAGTCTATATTTCACCAGACTATTTATTATTATACAAGATAGTCCTCAACCTACGACCAGATGTTTAAAAATTATTCAAAGTTACCACTGACTTGAAAAATGTTAGATGTGACCTGCCTCAAAGTTACGACTGCTGTACCACCCAAGCAGTCACATGATTGCATTTCAGGCACTTGGCAGCTGGCTTGAATTCACAATCGGTTGCAGTGTTCGGCAGTCATGTGGTTGCTTTTTGCACCATTTTTGCAATTTTCTGGAAAAAAATGCCCATTGGATAAGCTGGATTCAAGCATACAGTCACATGATTCACTTAATTACCATCCTGACTCATTTAATAACTATTGTAAAAACAGTTGTAAAATTAAGTCCAATCACATGGCGACTTGACTTGTGACCACAATGCCTTATGACCAAATGTCTGGGTTCAATTACGGTTATAAATCAAGGATTATCTGTATGGCAATTCATACAATAGTAACATAGTGCATAAATGTCTATGCTTATTTTTCCAAATCAAGAATTGTATTACTGTTACCTTTGAGATAAAATGTATAGTATTTGTCAAAATAAAAGTAATATTTAATATGTTGCTTTGTTATTTCTAAGGCTTTTTAGAATTGAAGTGAAATTATTAATGGTGAAGTGTCATTATAATGTAATAATTGTTCCCTTGTTATGAACAATAGAAAAATGCTGGTTTCTTTTTGTTTTTCTTTCTACAGTAATTTGACTTTTGCACTGAATGTAGCCAGGACAGGTGCTAGTGGGCTTCAATAGCCCTAAGAAACTGTCAAGGTAAGTTGGTTAAAATAGAAATACAGTTGCAAGAAAAAGTATGTGAACCCCTTGGGATTACGTGGAGTTTTGCATGAATTGGTCATAAAATGTGCTCTGAACTTCATCTAAGTCACAACAATAGAAAAATACAGTCTGCTTAAAATAATACTACACAAACAGTAGATGTTGTCATGGTTTAATTGAACATAACATGTAAACATTCACAGTGCAGGGAGGAAAAAGTATGTGAGCCCCTAGCCTAATGACTTCTCCAAGAGCTAATTGGAGCCAGGAGTGAGCCAACCTTGACTCCAATCAGTGTGATGATATTGGATGTGTTGCTGACAGCTGTCCTGCCCTTTAAAAAAACACACCTGTTTTGGGTTTACTGGTTTCAAGAAGCACTGTCTGATGTGAACCATGCCTCGTAGAAAAGAGCTCTCAGAAAACCTATGATCAAGAATTGTTGACTTGCATGAAGCTGGAAAGGGTTACAAAAGTATCTCCAAAAGCCTTGATGTTCATGTGTCCACGGTAAGACAGACTGTCTACAAATGGAGACAGTTTAGCACTGTTGCTACTCTCCCTAGGCGTGGTCGTCCTGTAAAAATGACTGCAAGAGCACAGCGCAGAATGAGGTAAAGAAGAATCCTAGAGTGTCAGTTAAAGACCTACAGAAATCTCTGGCACATGCTAACGTTTTTGTTGACACATCTACAATAAGGAAAACATTAAACAAGAATGGAGTACATGGGAGAACACCACAGAGGAAGCCATTGCTGTCCCAAAAAAATATTGCAGCACGTTTGAAGTTTGCAAAAGAGCGCCTGGATGTTCCACAGCACTACTGGCAAAATATACTGTGGACAGATGAAACCAAAATTGAGTTGTTTGGGAAGAATACACAACACTATGTGTGGAGAAAAAAAGGCACAGCACACCAACATCAAAACCTCATCCCCACTATAAAACATGGCGGAGGGAGCATCATGGTTTGGGGCTGCTTTGCTGCCTCAGGGCCTGGACGGATTGTTGTCATTGATGGGAAAATGAATTCCAGAGTTTATCAAGACATTTTGCAGGAAACGTACGACCATCTGTCCGCCAACTGAAGCTCCGCAGAGGATGGGTGATGCAACAGGACAATGACCCAAAGCATACAAGTAATTCAACAAAAAAATGGCTTCAACAGCACAGAATACGCCTTCTGGAATGGCCCAGTCAGAGTCCTGACCTCAACCCGATTGAAATGCTGTGGCATGACCTTAAGAGAGCGATTCACACCAGACATCCCAAGAATATTGCTACACTGAAACAGTTTTGTGAAGAGGAGTGGTCCAAAATTACTCCAGATCGTTGTGCAGGTCTGATCTGCAACACAGGAAACGTTTGGTTGAGGTTATTGCTGCCAAAGGAGGGTCAACCAGTTATTAAGTCCAAAGCTTCACATACTTTTTCCTCCCTGCACTGTGAATGTTTACATGTTATGTTCAATTAAACCATGGCAACATCTAATGTTTGTGTAGTATTATTTTAAGCAGACTGTGTTTTTCTATTGTTGAAAATGAAGTTTAGAGTACATTTTATGACCAATTCATGCAAAACTCCACATAATCCCAAGGGGTTCACATACTTTTTCTTGCAACTGTATATAACTGCATAAAATTGTACATATGGAAAATATGAAGACAACATTGATTTTTGTGGTCATTTCAGATTTGATATTTTATTTTTCCTGAATATATTGATTATAATTTAAAAGAATTCCACAGCAAAATTGTCAGTATAGAAATATTATTCCTTTAAATTTTGGCTATACTGAGTGCATACAAAGGTTTTACTTAAGACAGATCTCCAGATCAGTATCACAATAACACAATCATTCTCCTAGTTATTTTGCTCAACAGCTGAAATGGTGTAGTTAAAGTATGGCACAATATTACATACCTGGCATTAGAGGATCAGGTCCTCCTTTTTCTCAAGTAGTTGTTTTGCAATTTAAATATTTCCATATGTTACAGAATTTAACTCTTTCCAGTTCTAGCCAACACAATAAAAGATAGTGGGGGGGGGGGAACAAAATAGCCATAATGGTGCTTTGGATATAATATTGCTTATAATATGAAGGAAAGGGGAAAAGATGGGATAAGCCTTCTTTATTGTGCTATATTCCATTTTCCTCTGCCTTGTTAAAGTCATTATGGTTGTTCAATTCACCTTACTTGGCCAACTTTTTTTTTAGTAAGAATGCAGGTTTTAAAAAAACAGTGATGATTCATTAAATTTATAGACTGCCTAACTCCCTGGAACTCTGGGCCATTTACAGTTGTAAACATTTAAGAACAAAAATCAATACAAAAAACCTCAAAAATATATTAAGGTATTTATTATATCTGTTCACTAATCCATAGTGGAAGATCTAGATGTACTTCAGAACGAACAAAGTAATTGTGAATAAGCTAGATGTTTGTAGAAAGCCTTGAATGAAGGGACAGGGTGTTTCTTGAATTTTATAATTTAAAATTCTGTACCTTTCAAGTTTCTTGGGCCTGATAACTTCTTTTTTATCTCTAGAAATAGAGTTCAAAGTCCATAATCAGTATGACAAACAATTTAATGTATTTTCCTTCCATTCTTTTTCTTTGGCAGAATTTCATATTTCAGCAGAATTTTGCACATATTCTGTTCCCATGCAAACCGATGAGGGAGAAATTTTGGAAGAAGGCAGTTCCAAGGTCAGTGAAATAGTAGAAAGAGCTTGTGGTAACTTCATTATTTACTGTTCTTATATGAATTTGATTTCCAGATTGCAACTTGTTTCCAAATAATCCGTGCACTGATGCATTTATATAATTGAATCTAACCTAGACTAACCCAGTTACAGAAAGAGTTAGTATCCCATAACATTCTGATTAGATAATTAGTTATTTGTGGGCTGGGTTGTATGCTTGTACATAACTGGCAAATGAACCATCTATCCTCTCTTCCAGTCAATTTTCTCATCTTTAGGTGCCAGCAGTACATGAGTTAAATAGTCATCTGGCTGACAGGTCTTCAGACCTCCCAGTACTACAAAAGAAATGTTACTAAAAAAATCTTGCACTGGCATAGTAAAGACTGGTTTCAGAGGATTACATACATTCCTTATTTTTGCCTGTATTATCCCTCATGTACTGAAGATTGAAAACTGAAACACAGAGGGGGTATGTCTAGAGAAGCTCTGTTGTTGAAAAAAACTTTTCTTAAGACATTGTTCCTTCTGGTGTTTGTGACTGAGACAGTCAACTTTCTGGTAAGCAATATATATCTCAAGGAAGGAATTAGTTTAGATCCAGTAAGTCCTGAGCAGGTAACTCAGTTTTAAATTCACTAGGATTGTTATATCTGTTCTTATCAGATATTTGAAAAGGCAAAAGATTACACAGATCATTGGAAAGGAGGACAAATGGGAGGAAAAGAGGATGCATAAACCTTTTAATGTTGACTGACAAAGGAAAGAAAGGAGCAGATAATTTACAAGGACACAATACATAATTGTTCGACTATTTTTTTTAAAAAAAATTGATTTATATACCGCCCTTCTCCGGAGACTCAGGGCGGCTTACAGTGCGTTAAGCAATAGCCTTCATACTTTTGTATATTTTATACAAAGTCAGCTTATTGCCCCCACAAACTGGGTCCTCAATTTACCTACCTTAGAAAGGATGGAAGGCTGAGTCAACCTTGAGCCTGGCAAGATTCGAACTTACTTTAATTGCAGACAGCTGGTGTTAAATTACAGTGCTATCCAGGCTCTATTGTGATTTTTTAAAAAAAAAAAATAAATTATTTTTAAAATAAGATTTTAAAAGTTGGACAATATTTGACTTTAAGGCTATGTAAAGTTGTCAATGATTCCTCATCACACTGGACCACCGTGGGGCTTCATCCAGATATTCTTCAGTATTCTTCATTGAACAAAGTGATGGAAGAAATATTTATCAATTTTGCAATTTACAGATGAATTTCAAAATGTAATGGCATAGCTCACACTCTAGAAAAAATGTAGTTCAAAATGCTCTTCCTTGCAGGAATAGCTTGAAAATAATGAAATTGTATAAGATAAATTAACATTTGTCATGGGGGGGGGGAACTAATGTATAGATAAAGAATAGGGCATATCTGGCTCAAAGAGTTGTGGGGAAAAGAAATTAGAATTATGGTTGATCACAAGCTGCATTGTGATGTTGCTGTTAAAAAGGCAAATTTAGTTTTAGGACACATTAACAGAAATATATTTTCCAAATACGAAAAGCAATTCTTCCACTCTGTTTTTATTACATATCCGCTTTGAATATTCAAATAGCATAATATGGGGAAAAAATGGGTAAACTGGAATAGAAGCAAAGAAAGGACAATAGGGATGCTCAGAGAACTAGAAACTAAGTCTTGGGAAGAAAGACAAAAGAAATTAGGAATGTTCAATTTTAATAATGAGAGGGATGTACTTATCAAGTATCTTTTATTACACATAACACCTGTCCTGCGCGAGCTGCACTGGCTCCCAGTGGTCTTCCGGGTGCGCTTCAAGATGTTGGTTCTCACCTTTAAAGCGCTCCATGGTATAGGGCCGGGATATCTGCGAGACCGCCTGCTGCTACCGATAACCTCCCACTGGCCAGTACGCTCGCACAGAGAGGGCCTCCTCAGGGTGCCGTCGGCCAAGCAATGTTGGCCGGCGGCCCCCAGGGGGGAGAGCCTTCTCTGTGGGGGCACCCAACTTGTGGAATGAGCTACCTCCTGGAATACGACTGATCCCGGACCTCCGCGCTTTCTGAAAGGCCCTGAAGACTTATTTATTCCAACAAGCTGGCCTAGCTTAAATGGTTTTAATGGGGTTTTTAAATTTTTGATTTTATTGATTCTGTGTTTTAAATTGGGAACTTTTCAATTTTGCAGATCTGGGATTTTAAATTGGAAATGCCGATGATTTAATTTATTTTAGTTTTTTCTTAACTTTTGTACTATATGTGTTTTAAGTTTGGCTGTCCACCGCCCTGAGTCTCCCTGGGGAGAAGGACGATATATAAGTTGAATTAATAAAATAAATAATAATAAAATTTAACATACTATAATAATATAGAATAGTTTTATAGCACTTGAAAGTTAACTAATTTATTACTGAATAATTCGGTACTTTGCAGTTGGAGTCAATGAAAACAAATTCTTTGAGCAAGCAAAGGTGCTCATGTTTTATATATTAGCAATGCCTTAAAACATATGTGCTTTTTCCTAGGATCTCATGGCTAGAGGTAGGTGTTTAGAATATCCCTATCTGTTCTTGAATGGGAGGAAGAATTAAAAATACAAAAGATACAACTGGTCCATAAACCCTGAAATTCATCCAAAAGGGTATTATGGTAACTGTTGTTGGAAGCTACCAAGAGTTCAAGAAGCACTAGGAGAGTTGCACCACCCCATCCCAGTTTTATCAGAGATTTTTGAATAAAAATAATATTGTTGGGATTTAAAATAATAGTTTAATGCAGTAGATTGCCTGTGCCTAAGACCTGCATCCTAAAACCAGCAGTTTGGGGGGAGGGGGGGAGGGAGAGAGAGAGAGAGAGGGAGATGGATTAAGAATTGGAGGAGATACAAAAATACCCAAAAATCAAATGTGCTGCACAGAGTAGAACTAAGAACAAATCTTCAGCATCTTTCAATCAACAATCTTTCAATCACAGTATCATGGGGAGGAAGGGACCTTGGAGGTCTTCTAGCCCAACCTCCTGCTCAAGGCAGGAATGTCCCACCATCCCAGTCAAATGGTTGTCCAATCTATTTTTGAAAACTTCAGTTATGAAGCACCCACAACTGCAGAAGGCAATCTTCACACAACTAAATAAATGTTCTCTGCCAATTTTACCTTATTGCTTCCCCTCTCTTGGTTTTAGATCTGATTCCTCAAACTCAGCCCTACAACATCTTTTCTTTCTGCTTCCCTCAAACTCACTCAGAAAAAAGCAACTTAACTTCTTTTCTCCTGAAACTCCCAGCAAATGACTGGTGTTTGAGAAAACTGTCTTAAAAGATCACCAGTAAACTACTCAGAAATAAGATTCCTTTAAGGAATTTCACAAGAGAAAGCAGCAAAACCCAACTTACTGCAGCAATCCAGTTCATGCAAACATGAAAAGTTGAATTAATAATAATAATAAATCTGAAATTGTGTTACACAGAACATACCTCCACTTACCCACTTACTATCTTTCCAGTAAACTTAAAATTCCTAAAACTAATTATAGGTTGTCCTTGACTTACAACTACAATTGATCCCAAAATTTCTGTTGCTAAGCAAGTTTTGCCCCATTTTACAACCTTTCTTGCCATAATTGTTAAGTTAATCACTGCAGTTGTGTAGTTTGTATCATACTTGTTGAGTAAATGTGGCTTCCCCATTCACTTTGCTTATCAGAAGGTTGCAAAATGTGATCACATGATCCAGGGACACTGCAACCGTCATAAATATGAATCAGTTGCCAAGAATCTGAATATTGATCATGTGGCCATGGATTTTGCAATAGTCATTAAGTTCGAAAAATGTTC
Source organism: Pantherophis guttatus (assembly GCF_059756535.1). Lineage (NCBI taxonomy): Eukaryota > Metazoa > Chordata > Lepidosauria > Squamata > Colubridae > Pantherophis > Pantherophis guttatus. The sequence goes on from NC_142069.1 coordinate 31,772,663, forward strand.
ATAAACCACTTTTTTCAGAGTCATTGGAACTTCGAACAGCCACTAAATGAACTCTTGTATGTCGAGGACTACCTGATATTCAGTTAATAACTTCTGTGGATTTGTAAGACTGACATAAAAAGTTTAAGCTGCTGTGATAAACAACTTAGAATTATTACCAAATTATTTTGTGTTACTTCTAGAACAGCTTTGATATCACAGTTTATTGCCAATAATTTTTGAGAAGTTGTAGTCTCTAAGACATGCCCTGTTTCCTTGAATTTATGTTCTGATTAAACTTTAAATTTCTAGAGAGTTTTATTCTCTACTATCTGAAATTCACGCATTATGTGATAGTGGTTGTATTAAGCCAAAAAGGATAGACACTGCCACTGTGCAGGAATGCAAACATAACTCTTAGCTTGAAACATCTTAAAATATTCCTTTTTTCCCCCTGGGATAATGAATAACTACTTTAAGATGTTGCAGAAAAGTGCTGTGTTGAGATTCCAAACTTCATTTTAGAGACTGAATAAAAAGGATTGCACTGTTCTTTACGGCATGATTGCCTTGTCCTAAAGTATAGAATGTTATATTTGTGTACTCAATTTTTTGTGGTCAATTGCTAATTTAAAGAATTTTATATTTCAGAACATTAATCCAATTGGGTTGATACTGTCTACTTGCATTAGCACAACATTGAAGTTAGATATTTTCCAATACAGGTAGTCCTCAGTTTATGACCACATTTGATCCCAAAATTTCTGTTGCTAAGCAAGATAGTTGTAAAGTGAATTTATCCCATTTTTTCAGTACCATTATAACTTCAAAAGTCACTAAACAAATGGTTGTAAGTCAAGGACTACCTGTAATGATTTTCTTACTAAAAAGCATTGATCTTTCATAAAGATATTCCTTCCTATCGTCCACCAACTGGAGTAAATTGTATGAGGGACAACCTAGTGTTGGAAATCAGATACTAAAGATCAAGTTTATACCTAAGCCACAGTAGATAGACTTTAAGTTATAACTGTTCATTTCACAATGGTTCAAAGTTATGAAGACCTCAGAAAAGTGACTTATGATCCATCCTCGAAGTTACAACCGCAGCAACACACATACACAATCACAATTTGGGTGCTTGACAGTTGCAGTGTCTTGTGGTCCTATGATCACAATTTGTGACCTTACCAGCTGAAAAGCAAAATCAATTGGGAAAGCTGGATTTGCTTAACAACCTTATGATTCACTTAAGAAGCATGATAAAATGGTTGTAACATAGGGTGCAGTCATGTGATGACTTGATTGCATTGCTTAGCAACCAAAATTCTGGTCCAAATTGTGATTGTAAATGGAGGACTAGCTACACAGTTAATCTCTTAGTAGTGATACAAAATAGTCTTAATGGCAAATTAAAACAGCTTTTGTAGAGTCTAAAAAACTAACCATAGGTATATTTGTCTCAAGGTTTAGAACCTATTTCTTTCTCCTGCCATTTTGTCATAGCAAATTGTTTGCAGCTCTTTTTCAAATTGTCATATAACAGTTTTCTGTTTCGCAAACTCCTTGCTTCTTGAGTTGTCCAGCCATCCCACTAAAGGAGCTGAAAGAAAACATGTACATCAGTACATCAAAATCTTTGCAAGTCTTTGAATATCTAAAAATCAATTTATGTACTGTATTGCTAAGATATAGATTCCTGTAGTGGTTAAAGTGTCAGGCTAGAAACTGGGAGACCCTGAGTTCTAATTACACCTTAGGCACAAAACCAGCTGATGTTGGGCTATTCATTTTCTCTCAGACTCTTGGAAGAAGGCAACAACATACCACTTCAAAAAATGTTGCTAAGAAAGCTGAAGGGAGTTGTCCAGGAAGTTCCCAGAAGTCAACATTGACTAGAAGGTTCAATTCTTCCCCAGCTCCTGATTGGAGAGTTTTACTAGCAACTGTCTGTTAAATAATTGCTATACACTACACTGTATGGCTTGCCGTGCTTTAAAGTTCTTGGCAATTAACTGAATATTATTGTGGAATTAATTTGGTTAACTAAACTCAGGCTTAAGCTATTAAGATGAATGAGGCAAACACTTGGCAGACAGAGTAGTGTTATCTATCCTTTCATAAATCTTGGAACACTTCCACATAGTGAATTTAAAGTGGAATAAAAGTATTTGAAATAAATGTCATTTCTCCCTGACATTATCATTTTTTGTGAGGACTGAATTTTGCAGATCCAAAGCTTATCTGTTCTGTCTTTTGCAATTGGAGAGCCATTTCAGTGCAGTGGTTAAACTGCTGACCTCTAGAAACCAGGAAACCCTGAGTTCTAGGCATGAAAGCCATCTTGATAACTTGGGCCAGCCTCTTCCTCCCAACCCAGCCTATCTCACAGGGCTGTTGTTGGAGGCAAAATGAGAATCAGGTGTATTAGGTATGATTGTTGCCTTATGTTTACCATAGATAGATAGCTGGGGATTAAAAATATAACAGTAATAACAATAACTCTGATGTTGGCGAAGTTACTTATGCAGTTTTCCTTCCACCCTGTACCACTGATGAGAAGAGAATGACCAGAAATGTATCATTTGACATATCTTCTTTCTGATTGTAGGATTGCAGCAGTTTAAAGTATAGAAATACTTTTCAAACTATTTTAGACATTCTTCTGATTTAAATATATATATATATAGATATAGATATATAGATATAGATATATATTGATATATATTTGATATCTTGACCTCCTAGAATTTATTTTCAAACTAGCCAGTTTAGTTTTGGAGCTTAATTTCCTCTTGATATTCTGGAATGATTTTACTTATCTATATCTCTCATCTGTAATGCAAAAATTATTTGTTTCAATTAGCCTGAAAAATAAAAGCAAACTAATTTGCATTGCCTAAATACATATTATAGTGGGAAGAGAAAAAAAAGTTCAAAATCTGTTTTACCAATCAGTTCATTATTTTCTTTAAAAATCTGTACAGAATAACTTGCTTTCTACATACAGCTGTCATCCTTTCTCCAATCTATGAAATGTTGCCCTTCATTGCATATTTTTAATATTTTTGAAATATATTAATGCAGGGGTCCTCAAGCTTTTTAAACAGGGCCAATTCACGGTCCCTCAGACTGTTGGGGGGGCCAGACCAGCTGGGTGGTCATGGCTAGATCATGTGACTAGGTGGGTGCGGCCAATTTAACAGTCCATTAAACTATGTACACAAATTAAACTTTAATTTGTTTTGCTCCTGTGGTTGTTTTATTTGCTTTTGTTTGCATGTTGCTCTTTTGGTTGACTTTTCTTTTTACTAGATCATTTTTTCAGTTTTTTAGGAGTCTAGTGGCCCACTTTAGTATTGTAGCAATTCTTCTCAGCTCTAAGGAGCTGACAATCAAGTTTGTGTGTGTGTGTGTCCTCTCTCTCTCTCTCTTTCTGTCTGCTCTCTCTCTTTATCTTCTGGAGGTGGGGGAGGTGAAAAACAGGCAGTTTTCGCCCATTTTTTGGCCTCCTAGGGCATCTGTGCACCTCATTTTTCACCTCCCCCACCTCCAGCAGTATTCTGCAGGCCAAAAACAGGCAAAAATGGTCCGTTTTCACCCATTTTTTTTTGCCTCCTGGGTTGTCTGTGCACCATATTTTTCACCTCCCCCACCTCCAGCAGCATTCTGCAGGCAAAAATTGTTGGCCTTACCTTTCAGTTCCAGCCTTTAGGGCTCATGAAGGTAAGTCCTGCGTTTGGCTGAAGGGTGAGCAGGGCGATGTGGGTGGGGCAGCTTCGTGGTCCTGCGTGGGCCAGATTAATGGCTTCGGTGGGCCGCATGTGGCCTGCGGGCCGTACTTTGAGGACCTATGTATTAATGGCTTAAAAACAATACCATTTATGTTTGTTGTTGATTTTAGATTACCTTGCTTTAAAAATCTAATACTTGTGCAAAGAACATTGTATTAATTCTGTTTAAGGATTTTCCCCCATTTCCAGTAAAATTGATACAAAAAGTTACCTTCCCTCTTTCCTATAACTCCTACAATGCCTCACATTGGAGTTGACCATTTGTATCTCAGATAAAGAAGGCAGGAAGCTAGTTAATTTTGTCTGAAATCATAGAAAAAAAAAACATCCTCAAAGAAGGCAATAGAATGAATCATGCCAAGAAAAGTGCTTAGATGTATTTATGCAAGTTAACAGGAATCCAACTCAACTGGAGAGAAACCAATAACATTTCCAGTTTGGAAGTCCAGAAAGTGCAAGTTTTATATTTGATCCCAAAACTTTTGATTGCTATAGATCAATGTATGATATAAAAAGTATTTAATAAATAATACTTAGATTCACATTTTATGATACTTAAGGCTATAAAACTTAGAGAAGAATATTGGTTGGACACTGGATACTTGTATACAAATGTTTAAGTTCTGAAGATATAGCTAATTGATAAGAGTTTATTATATTAGCTGAGTACAGTAAAGACTTAAAAGTCATATACAATCAAATTGCAAAGGTGAACTTTTTCATTCTCATAAGATCTTATTAAGGACTAATATATGCAAATATATTTTTATTTCAAAAATAGAACACTAACTTGTTTTGAAATGTAGACATGAGTAGATCATTTCTTAACTTGTGATAGGACAATCTTGGACATTTATACCAAAGAACAACATAAAGAATTTCCTGAAATGGGAGGTGAGAAGATAACTATCAGGCTCATTGAAGCATTTAACTAGCTTTTTAGTATAGGTTTTTTTAATGGCACTGACTAATAAAATTGCAGAGGCTTTATTTTTTGCTTCAGTTCTACTTAAACATATCAAATATGATCATTGTACAGTTTAGCTGGTTTAGTATTTGTGTACTACCGTAGTTCTTTGTGTAAGTATGAGCTTCAGGAATAAAATTATAAATCCTTTAGCACTGGGATGTACATGGGTTTCGAACTTGTTTTTAATACTACATTTCTTACACATCATTGTCAGCATAACAATCCTCCTAAAACAACTTTAAAACATTGATAAACATTTGGGATTTAAAATATAACAAATAGTATTTAAAAGCAAACTAACCTATAGGATACATAACATAGGTCAATTGATATTAATGGCTCTTTGGAGTTGGAAAAGGGAAGCATTTCTGGAATGATCTTCACTGCCTTCCTTCCTCTCCCTTCAGAAAATTGTCTTAAATATGTATATAGTGACTTAGTAGTATACTTTCCTTGCATTTAAGGAGAAAAATATTAAAGATTATGCTCATAAATATTTAGCTTTTAGAGACAGTTGGATGAAATTAAATAATTTGGATTTTGGACCTGTCTAGAATTATACCTTTTTTATTAAAGTATTTGTTAAAATGAAAATACCTCTACATTACTGATTTTGCTCTTTTGTGTCCTGTTTTCTTTCTTTCTCCCTGTTTTCTTTCTTTCTCCCTGAAGCAATTTACTCTGCAGGAGTCAGTCTTCTAATTAAGTTTTTGCCTGTCTGCTCTCTTTCCTTATGCCTCTCCTTCCTTCTCAAATGCTCTTACATATGATAGTCAGGCTGTTCTATTTATATTCAAATATTTAAATGCTGTCTCCCTATTGTAATTTAATTGAATCTTTCCTCTTCTCCTTCCCTTTTAACATTCTTCTTTCTATGTATTGAATATATTATAAACCACAGATGATAAACTGTTGGAATATATTTTGGTATATAATTTATATATAGTGTCTAGCAGTTTTAGCACTTTTATAATACTTGTCATAAATAAGTACCAGACATATTTATCTTTTTCTATGCACTTGCATATATAAGAATTCCTTAAATGTTGGAATTTGCTTTTAAAGTGAATTCAAATAAATTGGGTTTTAATATTTGTAACCTTTTAACAATTTTAACAAGCTGTAAGAGAGGAGTTTAAAATTAGCCATCTTATGTTATACAACCAAATAATGTTTGTCTGCTGGAGATAAGAGCTTATCACTAAGTCCAGTAACAACTTAGACTTCAAAGCATCTCATAGCTCTTTATGAGTCTTGAGAATTCTGTCAATATTTGGAGATGAAGAGGTGAGAGAAGTAGTAGCCCAATTAACTGTGTGAAATTTTTTAAGTAAGTGATAGCTAAGACTGTTTTTAAAGCCATTCATTGTTCAGAAAATGAAGAAGTACTGTAATGTGTATTTGCTTTCTGGTTTCTAGTAATGCTCACACTTAATTACATTTTCTTAAGCAGTCTACAACAGATCTGACTACTCTGACACTTCTTACATGTATTTCTTGATTGTTTTATTTCCATTGGCAAAATTAACTGGGCATTTATTTACATCATTTGACATTCATGAAAATGGATTGATAAAAATTTGTGAATTTTTTTCTATACAGCGAGAGTTCAGGCCAGTTTTGTTCTATACAGCAAGTGTTCATGGGGTTCCATGAATATCTTTTGGACGATCGTATGTCCATGATGCCTACAAATGCTGTATTGTTGATGGGAAGAAGATAGAAATTATTATCATTTTTCCTTTGATGCTGTTCTATCTCTTCAGAAATGTATCAATAAGGACACTACTGCGCTTTATTATGAAACTGTCATAATCCATCTTTAGCATTGCACTTGTGCAATGATTTGTGTCCATATTAGTTTGATTTAGTCAGAAAAGTTCTGTTTCCCTTAAGAACTGCATTTACATTTTGCTAAGATCTAGTTAAATGTGGAGTGGAGTAGATCTTCATTGAGGTCTACAGACAATTCCAGTTTCTTTGAGCAACATCAGCATGGAATGTAAAAATATTTGGGCCTCACTGACAAAATGGTATCAAAAGATATTTCAATTTCTGTTACAAAATTGAGTGTATAAGTATAAGTCCAATGTATAAGTGAGTTGTCCACACTTACCGACCATTTTTTCAGCAACTGTTCAAAGTTATAATAATGCTGAAAATTACATTTATGGTCTGTTTATAATCACTTAAGTTTTCACAATGTCCATTAGTCATGATGGTGGTACTTAGTCAGCCCTGTTGGTGCAGCAGTTAGAATACAGTACTGCAGGCTACCTGCCCACAGCCTGGAGTTCGATCCTGACAGGGCTCAAGATTGTCTTCCTTCCATCCTTCCAAGGTTGGAAAAATAAGTATCCAGATTGTTGGGCAATTTGCTGACATTGTAAATCTTCCAGAGAGTGCTTTAAAGCACTATGGAGTGGTATATCAGTGTAAGTGCTATTACTATTATCTTCATTATAGTCAGTATGTGTTGTCCTGTGCCTGACCTATAGGTTTTTCTTCTTTTTTTAACCCCTTTCAGAGGAGAGAGATTGGAGAGAAAGGAATTACAAGTCAATTGTTTGCTGTTCTATACATTGAAAGCAGCATGATTATACCGGCAGCCAGGGTTTGGAAGCCATGAGTGCGTTATTTCAACAATTTTTCTCTTGAAATCTCTCTGCTCTGGGGGGAAGAGAGGAAACAAGTGATTTCTGTGGGCAATTTCTCTTTTGCCTAACCTTTTCCCTCTGTTGGTATGATCACATTGTTTTCAATATATAAAAGAACAGTTTAGTTTCTTAAAATGTCTTTTTCTCCAATCTCTCCACTTTATTAGGGAGAGGGGAAGAGAAAAAAGTAATTTCTGTCTGCAGTCTCCTCCTTCTGATACCCCTCCCTTTGCAGAGTATTGTGGAATATTAAGAAAACATATTTTCATAGTGGAACATCCATTTGGAAATGACTATAATAAACTGGATAGACTGAATCTCACTCACAAGTATAAGCAGAAAGATCTTTTCTTAGATATTGTCAACTGTTCAAGTAATCCCTAATTGTGGCTAGCAACTCCACCAGTAAGCAAAGCAGCTACTAAGTATAAATGGCCTCAATTTTGCTTTGGGTTGGAAAGAAGACTATTTATTCTCCACTGCTCTTTGGAATACTCAAGTGCCTGCTTGCAAGTAGATCTCAACTTACAACCAGTTGCTAACCAGTTGCTTAGCAACTGTTTAAAGTTCTGAATGCCTCAAAAGGTAATTATGACCCAGTTCCGAAGTTCTGACAGAGGCCCCCCACACTGGCACATGACTGCATTTCAGGCGCTCAGCATCCGGCTCACATTTACAGCCATTTGCAACATCCCACACTTACAAGACTGCAATTTACAATATTCTTGTTAAAAACTGCTATTTACTTCCAGGTTTTTTGACAAAAACACCCCAGAGCAAAACATTGGGTTCATTTAGTGACCATTCCAAAAACAAAAAGTCATTAAAAAATTTTATAATAAGTTTTTATTTTATTTTATAACTTACAAAAATTCCGATTTCAATCAGTGTGTTGTCTGGGTACAGATCATTTTAGGAAATAACATATTTACAACAGTATTCATTACATTAAGTATCAATTATAATAATAACCATAGTCTTTGTTTAACCAATTTAACATACTTATATCACCAATCCTTCCATATATTTCCCTGTTTCTAGCTCCTGTTTTTGTCAGCTAACCATTGATAAAATAAGTCCCAAGTCAAAAAACATTCAGTTTCTTTCTTTTCCTTAATTATAAGTGTTAGTTTATAATCTAAATAAAAAGTCATAAAATTTATGTCGGTCACATAATCTATTTTACAATCAACATGACTTATCACTGTAGTGGGCAGACTCTGTTATGATTGTAAATTGAATCATGTACCTGTACATGTAGGGACATGTAACAACCACATGATTGTAAGGAATATAAATCCTTCCATTACCCAGCATTCAGTTAGAACTGAGGATGCTTCTTGGATGAGAAGCGAAACGTCTTCAAGAAAAAGAAAGAAAGTCCAGTTGCATTTTGAAAAAGCATCTTTGAGACAATCATGACCTGAATGATTGAGAATCTCCATAGATATGTACCTCTACTGTTTTGATACACATTGAAAGCAGTGTAGTCCTGTTGGCAACACAGGGCTGGGAATTGCAGGCACACTGCAAATATCTTACAGTATTCTCTGGAAAACTCTTCTCCAATCTCAGCTTGGGAGGTGGGAGAGAGAACAAAATGCAAGGATTTCAGTAGACAATCTTGCCTTTGCCTGATTATTTCTTTCCTTTGTGGAGCAGAAAGCAATTGCAAGAGAGAAATCTGTTTGCTTTTATACACATCAAAAGCAATATGATTGCATAATATGAATACACTAACTATATATTCACTCCTAATGCATATTAATATCAGAGTAAAAGTTTGGTCGCTTCCTTTACATGATATTCCCTATTCCAAAGAATGTTCTATATAGACAACATTCAGAGTAGTCAATCTTGGATGACAGTGAAGCTTGGTCTACTAGAGTGTGGAACTTGATCACAGTAAACTTCTGTAGTATTTGCAAAGAATTTTTTTTAAAAAAATTTGTGAAGAAAATGATTTTTGTGATTTGTCACTTCTTTCTATAGCCTAACCTATTTCCATTTTTTTTATAAATAGTAGCATCCCATCTTTGTTTTTTTATCTTTTTCTAGAATTCTCCACTTAACTATTGGTTTGCCCATGCTCTTTCTCTGCTGGGTATTGCTAAGGGAGGTTAATAGTTGCTACAACAACAAAAAGAAAACCTCCTTATAATGGAAAAAATAATAATTCTTGTCTTTATCATCTATCAACATAACTAAAACCATGTATGATATTGGTGTAATGACTGTTGGAGTGGATCTTGTTAAACTGAATTAACAGTCTTTGCAATGGGATAACGTATATATACGATAATTGACTGACAAGGAAGAGGGGCACATAGGACAGCATATACTTTGTTTCATCCGTGCTGACCTACAATGCTTGCCTTCGCAGATGGAACATGAGGATTTTGTAATGGAAGGGCATGGCAAGACTCCACCTCCTGGTGAAGAAAACAAACAGTGAGTCATGTTTATTTAAGAAGGGCCTTAATAGAATATGATACAAAGCACTTGTGAGTAAACGTGGATGAACTCTTAACTTCCTTTTTAAGGAATTCATTATTTAGTTATGTTAATGTTAAACTGCTAGTATATCCAATTTTAAACATACTAGGAAGTAAGTATCATTGAACATGGTGGCTTATTTCTGAGTGAGATTTGGAGCAAACCATTAAAAGGTATTTCGATGGATATAGTATGGTGTACAGGTACTGCCAACAGCATTGAAAAGCTGCCACCTTTTTGCAAATAGAATTGCAGTAGTTTACAAACTAAGTTCTCTCTATTAATGTTCTATATTTATCTCAGGTGCATTTGTTATGAAATATGAGTCTTAGCATTTCAGTCCTCAACAAATCCAAGTAAGTACTATTATATGCACCAGGAGCTGTAATTAAACTATAGTGTTACTCTGCAGCAGTATACTATGGTCTAATGAAAGTGCGTAAAGATCATAGTGAATTACTTTTGATAATGCAATTAAATTTAATTGTTATGGGATGTTTTTCTTTTGTCATATTCTGTAATCCAAATGATACTGATTTATTTAAGAGACTCCCAGTACTGCATCTTGAAACAACTGTGTTTTAAGGTAGTTCACAGCAATTCTTCAGTACTTTTATCATCAATATCTAGAAATCGTAAGACTCGACTGAATGATTTTCAGATCACTGTGAGCTGTGTTGACATTCTCTCCTCAGTAGGCTTTTACTTACCTCTCACAATCCAAAATCCACTTTCTTTTATATTCCTTTTCCATCAATTATATTGGTCTCCTAGTTTCCCATAGGATATGGAGTGTTTTGTTAATGAAATATATACTTCTAGGCATCTTTACTACAAACTCTTTTTTTATCAACCCACACTTTTAGCACAGTGTTTCATGTGGACTAACTCACTGAATTAAAAACTGTCGTGTGTTAGTATGTTAAAAATATATTTGGATTACTGATAACATTACTGATGAAAGAATTCTGCTACGTTGTGACAAGATTATTATATAGCATTAACACAAGTATGTAAAGTTATATGTACAACTTTAATAATTGCCTATATGTTTACTTCGATTGCTTTCTATTTGAAACAGAAAAATCATAAAAGTTCTTGCAGTATATCAAATATAAACTTAATTTGTTTGGCTTCTGTAACAAGAATGCAAAGCTTATAAAACCAAGATCTGAAGACCATTATTTGTACTTTAAGAACAAAATTATATTGAAAGAACTGATATATATATATATTATTAATTAATTCAAAATGCATACTTACATTGCAGCCCTCTTACCTCAGGGTAGCAGACTTAAATGAAGTCACGCCCATTTTTTTCTTTGCAACAAACTTGCTAGACAGATGTGGTTAAAAGAGAATAGTAGTCCTAAAGTAATGGTCTGAATGGGGAAGATGAACCTTATTCTTTGATCAAATACTCACATTGTAGACATTACACAAAAATATTTCTCTGTTTTTCAGCCTAAAAGGTCTTCTTTTGCAGCAATGATTCGTTTAAGCATTATAAGATCATCTCTCCTCCAATAATAATATAAATTATACTTTTTCTATACTTCCTACAAATTATTCTAATTACAAACAGAACAGGACAATTTCTGGGTTTTCTTTTTCAATATAATAAGGCTTGTTTTAGAACTTCATTGCTTCAAAGCACATTCTGGAAACATGTATCTTCCAAACAATAATATCTGAAATTCCATCTCTCTTTGTGTTTTACAAAACTTTGTGTAAATATATATGCTACTACTCATACAAGTAATCATTTTTTCCCCAAACATGCTAGTTAAGAAAAGTTGTTTGGATACTAGCACAACCTTTGATTCATGTAATTCCTGGCATATGCAGAAGTTTTTACTGAAGACCATTCTGATTCTCAATATTTATTTTTAGAAAATACTATTTTCTCCTCTTCTCCTTCTTTCAAAATTGCCTTCAGATGAAGTGCAACTCCTGTTAACTGATATATCTATTCATTTTTTAAATGTAACTTACTAGGTTACTATTCCCCTTTCATTGTATACAGCTCAAGGCAGCGTACATAATGTTCCTGTCTATTTTCCTCATAATGACAAACCTATAAAGTGGAAGTGGTTTGCCATTAATTTCCTAAAATAATCTATCATTTAGACTTTCAGATAGTTCACCTCCATATGCTAACCAGATCTGTTTCTGTTTGGGTTTCTAGATCATCTAAAGTCAGTTGAATCCTACCACATGCTGATGCTGGCTTCTGTTAATTAAAAAGCAGTTGGAAGTTTTATTATGATTACATTATGCTTTCCTTGTTTTCTTTTCCTAAATCTACCAAATTCTGCCAATAGATTCCAATTACCTGCTTCAAGAGCAGAGTTTGAGCCCCATAAAATAGACCACCCCATGTGGATCAAGGAGTCAAAATATACCTGTTTGTCTTGTCTGTTTCTCCAGATGAAGGCTGTGTACTGAGTATTTTTTTTTATTGAAAGAAAAATGTGTACACTATCTAGAAACAGGAATGTACTTCTCCTCCATGGCTTGGGAGCAACAGGTATAGCCTTGAGAAAAATGTTTAAGTGATCACTGTAGAAATCAAATTTCGATTACACATAGGAATCATAACCTAGGGCTCCAGTTAAAGTTTTGTAAATCATTTAAGGAAATCAAGATTTTGTCTTAGCTCGTTCTGCTAATTGACTTACATACCTCAATTTGCCAAAGGTCAGACATAGTTCTCAGTCCAAGAAAAATGGCACACCCATGGTTTACTTGAAACAATAATTATGGTCAAATTCAAACATCCTGGTGAAATTGGCTGCATTGAATTGGATGAAGTAATGCAACTTGTCCCTTCTAGATATAGATTGTAAGAGTTACAAATAAGACTAGAGGTCTTCTCAGCTCAAAACTGAAGCATCTGGCAACAATAATATCCCTAGGGATATTTTGTGACTCAGTATAATATAATAAAAAATGAAAAAGGGGAGAAAAACCCAATGCTAGTTTAAAAATAAGAGATTTTATGTTCACCAATTAAAAATTAAATATTCATTCCCTGTAGCTGCTAACCATTTACAATAGTAATATGTGTAGTATATAAATTCCTTGCTGTTTTTCATCAGCTTTTTTGATAGGATGGTGAACTGGATTTTTAGTTCATAATATAGAGAATAGAGAATGAATGAGGATTGAATAACAAACAAATATATAGAGTGGGAAAATGAGATAAGAAAGGGAAAATACAGTAAAGCTACAGTAGGATGGAGTTGATGAGCTCCTTAGAGAGAAATTTAAAGAAGCAAAGACAGTGTATCAAACAGGATGTGGTCATATTAGAAGCCTGGTTAAATAAGTTTGAAGAACAATAGAGTATTGGTGTAAAAACTAGATTGTACATATTTTTCTCTTGTATTTCTTTTGTTTACTATTGTTTTTCTGTTCTTTGTATTATTTTTTCAATTGATGGGATTAGCCTAATGGTATATGTATCTCATGAGGTTTTTTAATATTTTTACTGCGTATGTTAAAAGGATTATACTGATATTTTTAAAGCAAGTTTGATATTACTTCCATATTCAATTGTAGTAGTTTAATCTGACTGCAAAACTGTTGTTTTGTCCTGATTAGCATTATTCAAACATCTATTTTTAGATCGAACAAGCATAAATTGAAATAAATGTTTTATCTGCATTTGTAAGCCTCATTCAAAGCTGCTGTCTTGTGGAAGCAAATGCTGGAAATACAATTTCTTTGGGTTTTGGCTAAGATGAATTATAGCATTTCATTACTGTGTTGCAATTCTAATAGTAAAATATATCTTTTCCTCCTAAAATGCAAGAGCACATGAGAGTAGTTCACAGCACTAAGTCTTCGACGATACATGGTGAAACAGTTTTAATTTTAAAGGTCTGCATACTTTACTGTTTACGCATAAGCAGCTAGCTTGGCCTAGACAGTTATATCTCAAGCCAAAATCCATGGAAACTGGTTCATAGCAAAGCATACTGTTTTCATATGCTGCCCACACCAACCAATAACCATTTATTTGCTTGCTTTCAGCTGCATTAAAACTTCCTTTGTTTTCTTCCCTTTTTGGGGGGCAGGGGAGACCAAAGTGAGTCCATTCTTAAATTTATTTTTCTATAATGGTGTTTAGATTAGATTGCTCAAGCAGAATTGTGCTTACTTTGTTTTATGTAAGATAAAAAGTTATTTTTGAAAGTTTCTCTTGGTTTCTGAAGTTTGCATTTTGTGGAACAAGCATTGTCTGAGAGAGAGGGAGGAGAGAGACATCTATGTAACTTGAGCATCAATATAAGCTACTATAATTGGTAATTGTAGGTGACAATATTCTTCCATTTGCATTCTTCACCTATTGAAGAAATAGATTATGGCGTTTATCACATGAATTTTTACATCTAAAATATGTTTTATAACCTGATCCTTAAGTTATATATTTTTATATTATTCTGACGCATATGCAAGTAAGTATCAAGCTGCAGTAAATTATGTGTTAGAAGCAGATTAAAAATGCTCTTTAAAAAGCATAGTAAAAGGACTCTGGGTCTTTTGAGAATTCCTCTTGCTCTTTAGAAAAAATACAGAAACAAGTTTTCCTTCAAATGTGTGTTCATCATTATTGAGCACTTGCAATATTAGGTGTGATCTACATCAGTATTTTTCACAACTTTACGATGTGTGGATTTCAGTTCTCAAAATTCTCTACCTGTGCACTCACTGGGAAATTGAGTTGTAATCCACACACTTTAAAGTTGATGACCTACACTATGCCTCCAGCTTCTACTCATTTACATTATCACTTTCCCAAACTGTAACTAAACCTTAACAACTAAAGGAAGGAGATACAGGTAGTTTCTCCATAGTGTAGAAATGGGAGGTGCCAGGCTGGGATATTCCTTACTCTAGCTCTATGTCCTGAGCTGAAAACTTCTGAAGATCCGCCTCTCTGGTGACGTCTCTTCAGTTTTTTTCAGCTCAGCCTAGCTCATGGTTGCAATACTCTTGGTGATTAAGTGATGCAGTCATTAAGTGAATCATCACAGGCATTTCTTATTTAAGGGGCACTTGTGATAACTATAAATATAGACACAAGTACTTTGAAAATTAGCTGTAAATGTGAAGTAATTGGGAGGGAGGAAAGGCGTTGGTTAATCTAGCTCAGGCATCCTCAAACTACGGCCCATGGGCTGGATACAGCCCGCCAGCACAATTATCCAGCCCATGCAGTGGTGAGATTCAGCCCCACTCCACCACTCCCACTCACTCCTCGCATGGCTGGATTTTCCTGGCTGACAGGGGCCTGAGAAAGAGGTGCCTCACCTGCTGCGGCTGCCAGAGAGTGTGGGGGACGGCCAGGAACTGCACGGTCCCTGTCTGGCAGCAGGGACTCCGCAGCTGGCCCTCCAAGAAACAGGCATGGTGACGGCAGCACATGCATCAGCTGCAGGCAGGGGCAGGGGCGGGTGAGGCATGTTTTTTTTTTTTTTAATTTGATTTATATGCCGCCCTTCTCCGGAGACTCATGGCGGCTTACAATGCGCTAAACAATGTGATGCGGATCACCTGCTCCATCCCATGTGGCTGGGATAATGCACGTAATCGCCCGACACACCCAGCTGCGGGACTGCATTCCTCTCCCCTGTGCCTCTGCCTTCGGCTACTGCTCCCACTGCAGGCGAAAACAAGGTGAGGAGGGTGTGGAGCGGTGGCTGCCTACTCCCTCCCGTCTCTTTTGGCTTGCAGTTGGAGATCAGGTCACCACTGATCATCTCCTTGGCCCCCTTGCGGGTCTTGCCCTTGGCCTGTGCATGACGCATGTTTCCCTCATGTACCCGACTGCAGCAGTGGGTGCACGAGAGGGGCGCTTTGCCAGCAGGCCCTGCAGGAAATGGGGATAAGAGAGGCATTTCCCCATCTGCTACCAGACCCAACACGCAGCGCCTGGCCGGGTTTCCCTGAAGCATCGTGTGGGGCGGGGTATGAAGCGCCCACCCTAAGGCTGGAGGAAGAGGGCCTTGGAGCCTCAGGCACTGGTTTGGGTAGCGCCCTGCCAACTATCCGCTCGCGTGGAAAGAAGCCTGGCTACTCACGAGCTGCGCCTTTCCGGAATTTGGCTGCAACCCTCCGTCTCCACTCGCTGTCCTCCTTCAAGAGCAGGCAGCTGAGTGGGAGAAGGACAGGCAGCCAAGAGAATCCGAGCGGGAGATTTGGGGGGGGGGAAATCAGCGGCTGTTGCAGCCCCCACTCCCTAGTTCACTCGTGTCTCTCCAGCCCCACTTTGCCAACAGGCGCATGAGCTCAGAACAGAGATGCGCGGGGGGGGGGACTGCAAGGCAGAAGGCTGCCTTCAGTCCAAGGTAGGGACCTCAGGAGGAACTGCATCACTCAGGCAGCGCTCCAAAAGCACTTTTGAGCTCGCGCAGGTCCATTAGGCCAGTGCCATCACCGAGGCAAAGCTGCCAGATAGAAAGGCTGATTAGAAATAAAAACACGCCCATTTCCAGCAGGCAAAAGGCAGCCACCACAAGCGGGGAAAGCTTGATCCCGATCGGTGCTATGGCCGCCGAAGCCCAGCTGGGATTGCATTTCTCCCCCCCCCCCCATCTCTGCTGGGCCTGGGCAGCCAAGGCTCCAATGGGGATCTGGCTTTCCCCACTCACGATGGCCGCAGCCTAATGGACCTGCGCAAGCTGCTGACAGCCTCGGTGGTGCGCAAGGGGAACGTGCCTTTCTGACTGGCCTCTTCACTTCCTTCAGGCTGCGTGGGTCTGCCAAGCAGCAGTGGAGTTGCCATCCAGGAGCTGCCAGGGGTAGAGACCCCAAATGATGTGCCTCCTTCACTGGGGCTGTTCGGCAGGGAGAGCAGAGTCCCGCCCTATCCTGTGAGGCAGCAGCTCCACAGCACTTTTGGGGCGCTGCCTGAGTGACGCAGCTCCTTCAGACGGAGCCCCGAGGCTGCAGTCCCTTCCCTGGACTGAAGGCAGCCTTCTGCCTTGCAGGCCCTGCGCCCTGCCCCGCCACATTTCCCTTCTGAGCTCGTATGCCTGTTGGCAAAGTGGGGCTGGCGAGATGCGAGCGAGCTAGGAAGTGGGCACAGCAGCAGCTGCCGCCTCCCCCCCCACTGGAGAGGGAGGCAGGAAGGGCTGGCCGGCCAGCGGATCAGCGCTGCTGAGCCCCCCGTCTTGGGGGTTTCCTCGCCACATCCACTCCAAGCGATCCCTGCTAAATTAGCAAAATGGACTGCTAAATTGGCCATGCCCACCCAGTCACATGACCACCTGGCCACGCCCACCTAGCCAGTCTGGCCCCCCCAACAGTCTGAGGGACCCTGAAGTGGCCCCCTGTTCAAAAAGTTTGAGGACCCCTGATCTAGCTGCTCAGTAAGTCTTTTTCAAAGTGGGATTTACTGTAGGAAGATAAGAGTATTCCACTGGCTTGGAACATTGAATGTGAAGGGAGCTAAACAGTTAATTTGGTTAAATAAATTATTAGGCTATGCTAGTAATGTTTCATCCTGTTTTATGTATTCAACATGGATTGTGTTTATTTTAGTGCACACTTTATTTTCAAATAGTTATAAGCTATTGTGACTGCCATATACAATATTACAGAAGTGACAGTATTACAGACTATATCTTATTTACTTATTACAGAAATTAAATTCTGTTCACTTAATCAGGAATTAATGTTTCAGTATTTCTGTTAAGGAGTTTGTAATTCTAAATTTGCAAATGTGTACTGCTTTTTCATCTAAATCAGTAGCACAGTATGCTGAAATTGCTTTTCCTTTTAATGGACAGGATGAGTAAGAATATGGATTGCAACAGTAACAAGCTGTAACTTTTCAGCATATAGAGATTTACATTTTGGCATTAAATGACAGGTAAATATTATTGGGCCTTGCCAGACATTTCTTATTTACCTAGATAGCGATAGCCTGTATTTTCCATCCATTTAAATAAAAAATAGAAAAATTTAAGAATAGAAAAAATAGAAAAAGTGTGAGTTGATTATTAATTGTAAGATTAAAATAAAAGGTTTGATTCGAGAGAAAATAATTTCAGCCTACGACTTCGCAACTAACAACATCAAAATTTCAGCCTGTTGCCAATCTGTATTAAAACGTGGCGCTTTGTAGGGTATGTTGCTGAGAAGTAGTAGAAAACGAAGCGTACTAGTTGCACTTTGCACAAAGGAACGAAAGAAAAGTAAACTGCGTTCTCTTTAAGATTATACTTTTCCTACCCTCTTCCTGATTGACAATGTACGCTGGTCACATGATTCGTCTCTATTTGAAGGTCACAAAAAGCTGCTTCTTTACTGGGGGGGGGGCGGCGGCGAAGTGTTCGCGCAATTGCGCGCCTCTGTATGTGCGCGCCGCGGCCGCGCGCGATCGCGATTGTGATCGAGTGAGCGAGTTCAACCCAAAATGGCCGACGGAGCTTGTGCTGGCTTTTGAACGTTTCAATTCGAGAAAATAGAAATATAACAGAATCTTTTTCAGATCTCGTCACTTCCATTTTTACCCCTGTATGCCTCAACTTGCTGGATTTAAGCACTGTTGCACTTTATGAGGTCAGTAGTTTTTTAAATGATTTTTGTGCAGATTAGCGTGACTGCTTCATTTGATTTTGCAGCACGATGTTTGCCTCGCATAAGTGGTTTGATCTTGCTCAAATGCAGTTGCCAGATCTTGGAGAAGATCGCTAAAAGGTATACGTGGCAAATTTTGGAAAGGTTAAATGACTTTTAAAATCCTTTTGAGTATAATTGGCTGAATGTATTTGGCTATATTAGATCTTTCTAAAGAATCTCATCTTTTTCTTTACCTGCAAACATTCGTGTCTTTTGAGGCTTTTAACTCTGGTGCAAAAATTAGCATAAATTAAACGTGCTTATATTCTTTCTTGCTGTTATGATTGGCCAGGGAAGGGGGAGGTGCATATTTTTTATAATGTTTTATATTCACAGAAATAAAATAATGCAGCATTGCAGCTTTTAAGAGGGATTTGAAGTAATTAATGAAACAGCTTGTGGGTTTTTCTGGAAGAAGCTTATGTTTCAGAATCTATCAGCCAAAACGTACCTAAATATCTCTTGTGTCTGTGTGTCTCCACACCCCAAAAACATAATTATTTTACTTCTTTTACATTTTGGATTTCAGTGGGAAGCAGATGCTTGTTCCCTATAAACATGACAGAGTTCAGAGGAAACCGTCTTGTTACTGTAGTTTGTCTCTGCTAGGAAAGGTTAAGTTTAAAAGTATCAGGGTGAAATACTTATGCAATTTAGACTATTTTAAGAAAATATTTTAGACAATGTTATTGCAAATGAAATTTATGTGGGAAGAAAAATGAGGCTTTCCCCCTCCAAACAGGTGTTTTTCTTTAAAAATGAAGCCTCATGTCTATCTCTTATCAAAAGGATCAGAACAGTAGGCACTATAAAATTTACTTTCTATGAAAGAAGCCCTTTCTTTTGCATTGAGAGAATGATGTAATGTATCTCTTTGAGTATAATTGAATAGAACAATATAAATTTTGATTGTCATACATTTCTCCCATTTTTCTGAAGGGCCTTGTATTTAATTTGTATTGTGATACTGTAAGATATAGGTGGGGCCAATTATAATGATTCTACTGCAATTAATTATCAAATACTGCTTGAAATCTCACATTTTATACTAGCTCATGCAATGATATTAAATACCTATTTCTTATGTCACAAAACAAGGATCTTATTAAATTTTGAGCTTATTCCATAATTGCTCGTATGTATGTTGAGTTAGGTTGTATTGTCTTGAGAAAATAAAATCTGGTTTTGAGTATTATGTTGAGAAGTGCTCTACATTATATTGAAAATGGATTTATTCTTTGAGATTAATATATTCTAATGTGCACATGTATGAGCGATTTACTCAAGACAAATAACCTTGGTTTGGTTTTGAGGGTTACCATATTAAGTATGAAATTACAGTTTGTGTGCTGCTAGTACATGTCATACAATTCTTTATCATTAACTCTAGTGATGAAAATGGAATAAACCATCTGAAAAACTATGTATGGAAGCTGAACAAAGATAAAGTACTGTTTGAACTAAACAATTTGTGTCATTTATTTTGGAGAGATGCAAAAAAACTGAAATGAGCACTTCAGAATTTAAAAATGATGTTGTTCTTATATAATGGTAATTTTAAAAAACCATTTTGGTAACCAGGCATTTTGGTTAGTTTAATATTTAAAAATGTCTTACTGCTAAGCAGAATCTTTATACATTTTATAGGTATAATCCAGAATAATTGGTAAAGCAGCTGAGATTGCTACAGAATGGTGTCAAAATACCTGGGACAGTTTGTCTGCGATTGAAAACTACGGCTTCAGTACTGTGAATATCTAGATGTTCAATGAATCTTTTCCAAATTGAAACATGTATTTCTGAGTAAATTTATAGCAAGATCTTTTAAATAGAGTAAGTTGACATTCATAAGACAGAAACAGATATGCATAATATTTAGTTATAATTAAATAAAAACATTCCTAATGAGTGTTGTAAAAAGTGTATAGAATAAAAAGATTGGTGTCTGCTCTAGGGTCCTGATTATCAGTCATTGGGGTCCTCAGAGCTTAAAATAGAAAATAAAAGCAATAGTGCTACTGTAATATTGCTCTACCATAATTAGTTTTCTGTGGCATAGTATCTTTGAACATTGAGGTTCCATTTAATTACTATGGACAAACACAACAATTGTGGCTTCTTTTAAATTTCCTAAAGCCTTCTAACCAAGAGTTTTTCTTGCTTTTTGCTCCCTTTGCCCCAGTTTTCCTTTTAAATTAGAAAAAAAAAGCCACTCAAATTCTTTAGCCTTTCACTCTTTGATCAATTTAGCGATCCTACTCTAGACTTTTTGTATATATAGTTTCAGCTTGCCATATTTGTTCAATAAATCATCTGCTATGCAAAGTGTTACTTCCTAGATTCTAGCATTTATGATGACTTAATACCTGGGTTTGGCAGAATGCCTACAATGGATGTGTGATTTAGTATTTCATTAATGATTGCATTTCATTTATGTTAATTATTGATAACCCTCCATTTCAAACCTACAGTTTTCTCTTTTATAATTCCGTTTTCAACATGGAAAAGTATCCTTGATAGTAATAATTCTTTCTGAACAAGATGTGCTGTAAATCAGCAAAATTATTTAACAACTAGTGTAGACAAACTATCTAGATTCTCTTTTGTTTCATATTGTGGTTTGAGTACATTATTTCTTCTTCATGCATAGAAAATTCAAATTCCAATAAAACTAAGAACCTGTTCATATTTAAAGGGGAATTGAATTTCTACAAAACCCAGAAACATTTCATTCTGGTATGTGAAAGAGCACATCAACAATAGTTCATAAGTAAGAATGCTGGTTATCTGAATCAGTTTCAATCTGGGTACAGGCCTGGTTTTGAGATGAAAACAATAGATTTCGTCCAACCTGTATCAGGGAAAGGACGTGGTAATCTGATCCTTCTACTTCTCCAAATCATCTCAATGCCATTCACTACAATAATCTTTCAAATTGGCTTTGGGTAGCAGGATAGCGCCAATCCTGTCTGATAGCTGAGCCTCAAAAGATAAATGTGGCAAGCTTTCTTTTTATGTCTTTGGATTATGCTTTGAAAAATCCACTTTGTCACTTGCATGGCTCACCATATAGATGATGATGAACCATGCTGAAGAAGGGGTGTGAGGGCGAGATCAGAGATTTGCACTTGTACATGGATTACAAACAGTCATGGATATTTTTCATATAGATTAAAATGATTGACTCTTGTGATGATTTGAACACATCCATGCAGTTTTATTGGCAACAGTGTAGAAATAATTATCCTAGTTACATTTCATCTAGTTACAGCCCTAGTATTCCCTGGGTTTCTCCCACTCAAGCCTAGCCAAGTCCAATTTAAGTAAATTCCATTTCCAAGCATATCTGAATCAGTATTTAATACAGACAAGATAAAAGTACTTTGAGGAAACTTTGCTTAGAGATTTGATGGATACTAGTTGGTATGCTACTGCCCATGAAGAATCAAGCCCAGTTTGTAAGTTCTTCTTTATTCCTTACTATTGAAGTTGAGGTAGTAGCAGTAGCCACAAATGCCTTTTTATTCAATGTTATTTGTGCATCAGTGATAGCTTTATAAAAAAACATGTTTAGCTTTATCTGCTAGAATCCAGTCTTGTCTAGTATAATATGTTTTTGTGTAGAGTTGCTTTTGAAGGTATTTCAGAAATTTCAGAATTGAAATTTCCTTCTGAAATCAAGTAATTTTAAATACAAATTAATGCAATTAAAAGTGCAATTAATCTACCCCAGCAACAGCTAATGTATCAAAATGGTATTTAATTTTACCAGATTCATTTCATAAAAAGGACATATGGAACATTATATATTGTAAATGTGGTTTCATAATACAAACCATTAACTTACTTTTCCAGAATTTTAGAATCTTTGTTGCCTTAGCAAGACCGTACATTACTTCTTAATGTTGCATATCTTGATAGTCTGAGCATTATCAAATTATTGCATGCATTTTGTTAACATTTAAAATCGTATGTACTATACTTTTACATGGGAGGGGGAGTTCCTACAGCATTAGAGAGATCACTGTTAAAGTAGAGCTCATGTTTTTTGGAAATATTTTGCCTTTATCCCAACTAGGCTTCCTCAGCACAATGGTTCCAAAGTAGGCATTCATCATACACATAAAATCTGTGCAGTGTTACTCAATCTCAGCGTTAAGATGTGTGAACTTCAATTTCCAGAATTCTCTAGCCAGCATACCGGCTGGGGAATTCTCAGAATTGAACTTCACACAACGCTGCTGAGGTTGAGTATGTAGAATTTGAATTCTGTGCAAATTGATTGATTGGTTTAATTAAGAGAATTTATAGGCCACCCAACTCACTTTAACTCCATGGTTGGTTGGTGATTGGATGTATCTTGAGAAATACCAATTGATTCACAGGTGGGAATAGAGTTAGTGCTATTCTGATTGGTTCTCTGCTTTATGTATGGCTTGAATCAAGGCTTGACTCAGTCTGTTAATAGTTTTTTTTAATTGAGTGCTTTTGCTTCAAGGAATTCTCTGACTGTTCTGCTATTTCTTTATTTTCCCAGTCAATATATGGTTTATTCTGAGGGAGTGATGGATGTTAGGTACTTCTGGTTTTGGTTCTATCTGGTTTTGGACATCTGATCTTTATCCTCTCCTTTTTTAACTACAATTTTTTCTCTAAATCATTAAGTGAACATGTGACTAAGAGAAAGGAGCCTTGAAAATCACTGGCTACCAAACTCTTTTGGATACAATTCTCTTGTATGACTCAGTGTTGTTTTCACTCCAGCCAGTGCAGTCAGGCATACAAAATTTGGTTATAAATGCACACATTGGAAATGATTTTGATGGTCTCTAAACAAGGTAGCTTCTAAACAAGAAGTAGAAAACTTGAGTATTTTTCTAGTTTACACATGATTCTTTGTAGAGGGTCAGGGAAGCAAGGACTATAGTGATGCCTAGTGGCTGCAGTGATTTTTCAGGTTTAAATTTTGTTTCCCAGTGCATTTAAAACTTTCCATGATTATTTATTGGTATTACTGAATGTCAGTTGTCTGAGGGTGAAAAAGGCTGGGAATACTAGTTTTTCTTTGATTCATCTAAAGGAAAATAAACCAAAGTTAGAAAGATATATGGGAAACTTATTTAACCTTTACCATGAAACAGAAAACTCTTGTTTAAAAGTTTTTTTCTTATGCTTCTAAAGTATAACATTCATATAACATGCACAGAACATCATAATATAGTAAACTTTATTGGAGAAGCAACATCTCTTTATGTCCACTTATATTCATTCGCAATTTTAATAATTGATTTTGTTACCCCTAAGCAAATCCTTCTGCCACTAATTAAATATATTGGCTTGTTTCTTAGGCGCAAATTTTTATATGAGATTCAACCAGGAAATATGCCAGTTTTAAGATTAAGGTAGTCAATAATGAGTGAAAAACTTTGGTTCATATTTCAAGCCTTCTCAGTTCTGCCACTTGTGCATTGGACCTTTGCCTGACTTGGCTAATAAAGAGAGGTGCTGGGCACTACCTATAAAGCTCTGTATAACATAGAGCCTGGATGTATAAGCAGCTAGCTTTCCCCAATAGTTTCTGCTTGTCTTATTTAAACAACTAAAGAGTACTTACTGAGGACCAGATACTATGAAATTTGAACTGAAATCTTAGCCTTCAACTTTTCTGAGGTATATACATCTTCTTAGAAAAGTCTATCAAAATAGAAGTCCTGCCTTTAATTATTACTCATTTGCAGTGCAGCTGATATACTGGAGTTTTCCCCCTTTATTTTAAACATACTGAAAAATACTCTTGTTCTTTTTAGCATTCTTTAGCTATTTTTGTTAGAAAATTTTGTATAGATGACGGGCTTCCTTTTTCTAATGTTCAAGGTTGCTATGGTGCGTTTGTGCTTGTTTAAATAGTCTGTAGAGCTTCTCAGTCATCCAGGTCATAGTTGTCCCAAAGGTGCTTTTTCAGGAGGCAACTGGACTTTCTGGTTTTTTTTTTTTTAATACATTTCCCTTCTCATCCAAGAAGCTTCTTCAGCTCTGACAGGATAGTGGGGAATGGAAGGATTTATATTCCTTACAGACAGCTTGTAATTAGCATCCTTTTAGAGGGTTCTTGAAGCACTTGGGGGTTTATCTGTGTCTTCGGGGTCACCTGAGTGGTGCTCCTAGTTTCTGTGGTCTGCAATTTTTCCTCTGGAAATCCATTCCTACTCCCACACCATTCGAAGGGTGTTCATCCCATATTGCATAGCTAAAAGTCTGTATAGTGTTCAGTTTGCCTAATAGTGTTCTTACACAGCTTCTCTTGTGGGAAATTGGGTTGTTACTTTGATGAAGCACCTGGTTGATGTGGGTGGTTTTATGGTAGATTTCGTTTTTAATTTGCTATCCTTACCTCTGCTGATAAGGATATCCCGGAAAAGAGTAGCATGTTATTGTTTTCTTTCCCTATAGTGAATTTTATTCCTTTGGAGGTGTTGATGGTTCTCTAGTTGGTCCTTTATTATGACAAAAAAGCAACTTCATCAAAAAGTGCCTGACCAACCATTCAACCCTATCTATATAGCACAATCAACACAAGCTGTGTAAGGGTAACACTGCCATAACATCAAAAACATCTCAGAAACCACCAACAGATTATTACAATTATATGGTGTAACTGTAACACAGAAACCAACTAAAACCCTCCAAAACATCCGAAGTAAATCAAAAGACTTGGCAGCTCCAGTAGTAAAAAAAAAAAAAAATTGTCTATCAGGTCAATCCACCATCTACTCACTTAAAAAAAGTTAACAGGTAACCCCAAGTACAGAAGTAGTCTTCAAAGCCCTGTTAACTTGTTATTGTATTTAACATTCAGAATGTCCACAAACAGTTTTTAATCTCATATGAATTTAAACTAATCCATTGTTCTCTAATCAGTGCAGTTAATTAAGCCACCTCTGCCACTTCATTCAATGTTAACATCCGTTCTTCAACAGTTGGCATTCTTTTTTCTTTCCAATACTTGGCATAAACAATCCTTGCAGCAGTCCCTGTATAAAAAAATAAGGTCCCAAACAATCTATCGATTTGTCTATAATACGTAGGAGAAAGGATTCAGGTTTCATTAGTATTTGTATTTTCTGCATTATCATTATGCTTATCCAATATGATACAAGTCAAACACTATTGATACATCATTTTATTTTAAAAAAATCTTTCAAATTGTAATTCAAAATAGTTTTTAAACTATTACTCCATACATTCTCCCATTGATGTAGCAATATATTATAACCAAAGTTTAACATTTCAGAGTTTCTTTTGGTCAGTGATAGATGTTTTCATATTTTAAATTGA
The DNA here is from genome assembly GCF_059756535.1 of Pantherophis guttatus. Classification (NCBI taxonomy): domain Eukaryota; kingdom Metazoa; phylum Chordata; class Lepidosauria; order Squamata; family Colubridae; genus Pantherophis; species Pantherophis guttatus. Next base: position 31,798,528 of record NC_142069.1, read on the forward strand.
TAATCTTTTAATAGCATAAAAAACTGAAAACCTGTTTTGAGTCTTTATGGACATTTGATGGGTTATCCTTTATCATGAATCAACACTCTTTTTAACAGCCATCCCTTTCTCCTCTTTCTCACAGGCAAAATGGTGAGACATCTTATCTAAAGTAACTTTCTTTAGTATTTTAAATATTCTGCCATGCACAGATTACAGAATAGCTAGTTAATTGGTAGAAACCCGTAGAAAATTGGTTGCCTGCAATCTAAATGACTGGAATTGCCCAGGTGTTAATTGTCTTGATGATATTTCTTCCACTGAGTTTGGACTTTAAGATATTTGATCTCTTGTATTTACTTCTCACCCTTTTCTTGACTTCATTGTGCTTGATGTTGTTAACTTGAAGGATGCCCAAGTATTTATAGTTAACAACTTCATCCAGACTCTTGATATTATTTCTGTAGGGTATCTTGATTCCTTTAGTTTTCACTTTTTTTGATGATGAGCGTGGCACATTTGTCGTGTCTGAACATCATTGTAATATCTTTTGTATAGATGTATCTATGGACATTGTTGAGCAGAGATTCTATTTCAGATGTTATTTTTTTCATACCACTTCAAATAATCCAAGTAAAAGGTAGAATATCCTAGCAGATGTTTTTGATGTTTGATAGCCATGGACTAGTTATTCAGTATGGTGGAGTCAGTGCAATGACAAATAGTAGTGGTGATAGTGAGTGAAAGATTTCTGTCTTAGTATTAACTTCTCCCAATCTATCCTCATTGACCAGCAACTGGGTCCATTGTACCATTGATCTTTACACAAAGCTTCCGATGTTTCTACTGACTCCTGTTAGTTCCAGACACTTGATTATCCATTCATGTGGCAGGGAGTTGAATGCCTTTTTGTAATCAATCCATGTTGTATTCAAGTTAGTCTTTCTTGTCTTGCAGTATTTTAGAAACATCTTCTCAGTTAGGACTTGATCTGTTGTTCTTCTGTTTGGGCTGTTTACACTTAAGTGGAAAGAGCTTGTTTTCAACTAGATACTTTTGGACTGCATCAGCTACTGCATCAGTTAGCAGTTTGAAAGTTGTTGGTAGGCAGGTAATTGATCTGTAGTTGCTTGGTACTGCCCCTTTTTCTGGATCTTTTATTATCAGGTAGATTTTGCCAAATATTAGCCACTCTTCAGTTTCATTTCCTTGCAGTATGTTGTTAAACTGCTTGGCAATGAGTGGGTGTAGACCCGTCAGATGTTTCAACCAAATAATGTGCAATTCATCTTCACTTGGTGCTGGCAAATTCTTGATCTTCCTTGTTTTTTTCTTCAACATTTCTGCTGCTAGTGGAAGTTTTTTCATTTCAGCTTCTTTTTTCTTCTTATCAACCTCCTTTAACCACATTGCATTCTTGTTGTATTTCTTTGGGTTATCTCATATCTGCGCCTTGAACTGCACTGTTTCTTCTTTGTTGGGTGTTGACTGATTCACTTCAGTCTCTCCATTGATTGATTGGCAGAAATGTTTCTGACGATTAAAATTGGAGATTCTGCCTATAATTTGTAATTCAAGCTTCATATCTGCTGATCTTGGCTATAGCTGTTATTTGCTGTTTTATTATTTCCAGTGCTTGATTGATCTTCCTTGTTTCTAAGTGGTATTTCTTGATTTAGGTATTCTTTGGTCTTCTTGTTCTTCAGCTTCTTTTCTTTAATCTGTTCTAGCTTGCTTGTATCTGATTTTAGCTTACTTATCTTACTTTCCTTTTTTTTTCTTTTTGATTTTGCATCCCAGGTATTCAGTTGTGTTCCAGGGCTGCAGCTGTGCTGTACATTAGTTGGTTACCATATTTTTCAGAGTATAAGACGCACTTTAGTTTTGGGGGAGAAAAATAAGGGGGGGGAATTCTGCCTCTGCCTACCAGCATCCATCGGTATTCATCTGGCTAGCGTCCTGTCAGTGTGTGAGACTGTTTGGAAACTGAAACAGTATTTGCTGTGTGAGCAACAAGCAAGGAGCCTGGGAGTGGCTTAGGTCAATTGTTCTGCTGATAACTGAAACTGAAACTCCTCTACTCTGCTTGTGTTTTGCTTGCTGCTGCAAACTCTGACAGTCCTTGCAGCAAATAGTGAACAGCCAGGTCAGCTTCAGCACATTATTGCAGCCTGATTCAACACAAGCAGCTGATTGGCGGGTGGATCGGCCTTTAGGAATGCCCCCAAGCAGCTGTTCCAGGCTGCAGGGATTGCCATAGACCATCGCCTCCTCCGTGCCTTGCGTTTTTGGCTACATTCAGTGTATAAGACACAGCCAAATTTTCACCCTCTTTGGGGGGGGTGCGTTTTATATGCTGAAAAATACCGTAGTTCTTGCAGTGAGCTTATATTTGATATGGCAGTATTAACATCTTTTAATGCTTGCGCTAGCTGTTTCTTTGGAACAAGCTTCAATGTGGGCAATTTTATTCAGTTTTTGTGCTGTTCTATATGCTCAGTTACACTGTTTCAATTCTTTTACTTTAAATAAAGGGCTTTGTTCTTTCTGAGGCAGAGGAGAGGGTATCTGGTTTCAGAATGAAAACAGTTCAATAGCTGTACTGACCTCCTTTACTGCCAATTCCTTCTGGTTTGCCTCTACAGTCTGATTTACTTCTGGCAAGGATTTGATTTCTTTGCCCTAGATAGACTTTTGTGATTCTTCCAATTCTGCTTCTGTGAATACTTTATTTTATATTATAAATCGGCATTGATCTGCTAGTCTCCTTTCTATTACTTCTGATTCTAGATGTTTTCCAGAACTGGTTCATTTCAAATGTCCTCTTCTTGTTGGACCTGATCTGTAATAACAGATCATTATTTCTTTGTTTTCAGTCTTTGTATATTTGTGACAGATAATTTTCTTCCAGTAGTTCTGCAGCTGCTGGCCCTGGTTGCTCAACCAGCAGTCCTGTGGCCCATTTTTCACCAGCTATCCCAGAACTCCAACCCCTAAGCACAGTCCTTGTTGACCTGAGAGATGACCTGTCCAATATGTTCTGTAAATTACATTTCACCATACTTTTTATAGGAGAAACTCTTCTGAGACTATCCAGTATGGTTGAATCTCTGGTATAGCTCTCATCATCCTCAGAGCATGCATAACCATGTCAAGGCAGTGCTTCACTGGGGGGGGGCGGGGGGGCGGGGGGAGGGATTATGATGATAATGACTAAATGTATTTGCTGCACATCTTGCAACTCTAGTAATGTCCTTACTGAAATTTTTTCTCTCACTCTGATGCTATAATTAAGCTTCTCCATCTCCTTTCAGCAATAATATCAAATTCATTTCTATATATTTTATCTAGTGATATTCATGTATGGAGACATGGCTTTAGTTGTTTGAAGACTGTTAGCTATGAGGAAATCATTGGAATGACTTATTAATTTGATAAGTCAGTCTCCTGCTTTGTTTTCATTTCCTAAGTCATCCAACTATATTTTCCTCTTTCATGTTTCCAACGTTTGTTTTCTTTTTCCAGTCACATTTGGCTTAATGTTTTGTCAATTTCAGATTGAATTTGATCATAACACTTACTAGCCTCCTCTTCTGCTTTCTGTTGATTGATCATCATATTGAGCCGAGGTGGCGCAATGGTTAGAATGTAGTACTGCAGGCTACTTCTGCTGACTGCCCACTGCCAGCAGTTTGGCAGTTCAGTTCTCACCAGCTCAAGATTGATTCAGCTTTCCATCCTTCTAAGGTTGTTAAAATGAGGGCCTAGATAGTTGGGGGCAACATGCTAACTCTGTACATGACTTAGAGAGGGCTGTAAAGCACTGTGGAGCAATATATAATTCTCCATAGTGGTGGAGATAGCATCCAGGAATGGGTTGATCTCATCTGCTTAGCTGATTGGACTGAATCTATCAGAGCTGTTAGGACATGTCTCTGTTGCTAGGGCTCCCCAGCTTTTGACTCCCTCCCTCAGCTAGGACAGATGTGTCAAGAGTTTCTCCCAACTTGACAGGAGCATTCCTGGATCCTTTCTTCACTAAACAAACTTCAAATTTGTGAGTGTTTTACTCATCTGACTCCCGAACATCTGGTTGACTCTCTGGGACCACCACAGCGGCGAAGACTTCGGCTTGAGCCACTGGACAATAGACTTCTTGGCTGTCAGGGTAGCTGGCAGGGGTTTCTCCCACACAGCTAGCCCTGGATTGTATTAACGGATTGCAAGGACCCTTCTAAGGGATAGCATAGCTTCTGCGCTCCCGCCTTAACCACCACATAGTGGAGCTTTTGTGCTCCCAATTTGACAGCCAGGGAGGCTGCTTGGTGGAGCTTTCGTGCTCCCATTATTGATCAAGTTGGGCGGCCATTATAGGAACTTCGTGCTCCAAGGACTACTCTGTGCCATGGCGCCCGCCTCTGAAGCATCTGGAGCTCTTGTAATCGCCCAAACGACGCAAAGAGCGGCAGTGGAGCTTCGCACTCCCATTGAGCCCAGACTAACAGCAAGTTGACTGGAGCAGTAGCTTCCACTCGAACAGCTGCAGAGCGGTTTTACACGGAGCTTTGTGCTTCCATTAAAGGAAGAAAGCTGCTGATCGCTGCTTGAAGGGACTTCAGAGCTCCAATTTGCATAGCCATGCCGCTGAGCCGAGTGGAGCTTCGCTCTCCCATTTAGTCAAATAAGGGCCACTGTCTCACTGGCCAAGAGCTCTCCTATAGACTTAAAGGAGCATTGTGCTCCAGGAGCCCCAGAACTGCCAGAAACCCTAAAAGCCCTTATTCAAAGGGAAGAAAAGGGCACGAAAAAGGGCAGGATTTAAAATGGCGGGTGAGGCGGCAGCTAATAGCAGCGCAGGAACAAAAGCTGCTGAAACAGTAAGACAACTGCCTCGAAAGAAGTGAGGTCTGGACACAGTCCACCCCTTGGAGAAAAGATGGCACACCTTGGAAGTGAGGAGGGCCCTCCGCATCTATGTCAAACAGACTGCTGACCTAAGGAAAACAGAGTCCCTGTTTGTCTCATTCCAGCCGGCCATGTTGGGCAACAGGGTCACCCCTTCCACGGTGGGACGATGGCTTAGGTCGACCATTGCCAAGGCCTATGAACTGCAGGTCTTTCCAAGACCTTCCCGAATTACTGCACATTCCACCCGGAATGTGGCTACAACTGCGGCGTGGGCAACACAGGCATCTATAGAGGAGGTCTGTCATGCAGCAACTTGGTCCTTTCCTTCTCCCTTCATCAAGCACTATAAGTTGGACATCTTCGCCTCGGCGGAGGTGGCATTTGGTCGAAGAGTGCTTCAGCGTGTTCATACGGAGTGGGGGACTTCGGACCCGACTGCAGCCCACCCATAGGACAGTCAGCAGGTATGTCCCATTCCTGGATGCAATCTCCACCACTATGGAGAAGGGGCATTGGTCTTACCTGATACGCTCCTTCTCGTTGGGTGGAGATAGCATCCAGCCCCACCCTGAAGACCATCTGGGACGAAAAGGATCTTTGAGAATGACACATCGAGTCTGTCACTTCATCTTTGCCAAAAGTTGGGGAGCCCTAGCAACAGAGGCGTGTCCTAACAGCTCTGACAGACTCAGTCCAATCAGCTAAGCAGACAAGATCAACCCATTCCTGGATGCTATCTCCACCCAACGAGAAGGAGCGTATCAGGTAAGACCAACGCCCCATCTAAATGCTCTTACTATTGCTATATTAAAGATTGTCCACCAAATTTAATCACTATTATTCATTGATTGCATTGTAGCCAACTACTGTTTCTGCTATAGCTTTCATAACTATAAAAGCAGCATCATTCCTTGCTTGTTTTTCATGTCCTGAATGTGATTGTCTGTCTGAAAACGTCTACTCCCAATCCAATTCTGTTTACTTGTGACCAAGATGTCAATTTTTAATCATTTCATTTCCTTTTTCAGTGGGTTAAGATTTGCCATATTCATACTTCTTAATGTTCCGTGTTCCCTGAGGCTTAGAGTTAGGCTCTTATATTTTGTTTCCTCTCTCTTCCTCCTCTGGCATGTCTGTATGGAAAAGAGAGGAAGCAATCCATTTTTACGTTTAGTTAATTTGTTTTTTTAAAATCTGTTTGCTTTGGATTATTCTTAAAACGTGGGAGATGAATAATGGAGAACACAGTCTTTAAAATGACCTAATTTCTAATCATTTAAGGGTTTTCAGACAATTGAATTTTCTGAATATTCACCTGATAAAACAATTTTTGAAATCAGTTTTATCATCTTGAATAATTTAGTATCCTGCAAACTTCACCAATTCACCCAAAAATCAAGACCATTATTGCTAAATTAAGAGTCTTTGATGAGCAACTTAGTCAAAAGATTAGAATTTGAAAATGTCACCCCCATCCATCAGTTCTACAAATACTAAAAAGGTGTTGAGGCAGGATTTACCTTCGCAGAATTCATGCTGATTTTTTTCAGCAATGTTGTTTCTACGTATCAAGGTTTTTTTTTTTCTTTAATTGCCATTTCTACCATTTGTCTGGAAAGACATTAAGTTGAATGATTAATAACTTGACCTTTCCTGGATTTCTGTTTTAAAAAATGGTATTCACATTTGGTATCTTCCAAACTTTTGATACTGAGCTTGATTTTAGTGACAAATTACTTTTTCTTTCTTTTTTTTTTGCGCTACTAGATCTACAATTTTATGTTTAACTTCTTTCGGAATTCTTGGATGGGTGCCATTAGGCCCAATTATTTATTACAAGTGTAGTTTCCCAAGATGTCTTAAAATATCATATTACCTCAGTTTGCTTTTGTTGTTCAAATTTCCTTAAGAAAATCAATAAGGCTTCAGGTATCTGTTTGTATCTATAGTAAAGATAGATGCAAACAATTACTATAGCCCATTTTCTTTGCAATCTCCATATCATCCTCACTCAAATATACCTTTCATTCAGAAAACCAATCATGGAAGCAGCTTCTCTACGGTATTAAATGAAATATAGGTCTGCCCCTTCACTGGTTGGTTTTCTCATTTAAATATGTTTAGAATTGTTCCTATTCTTCCCTGCCCCCTCTTTTTTGTCATGTATTTATTCTATTTTGTAATTTTTATTTTATACCTTATACTTTCTGCTAGAGTTTATAATACTTTATATTCTCCTTGTTAGTGCAGACTTTGTTTCCTGAAAAAGCTACTTTCTCTTTTAAAACTTCATGGACACTCCTAGAAAGCATATGACTTCTTCCTATCCATTGAAGCACACATATTGAAAGAAATCTAGAGAAAGACATTACTATCCTGTTTCCCCCAAAATAAGACATTCCCTGATAAGCCCAATCGGGCTTTTGAGCTCATGGCAATAAGGCCAAGACTTATTTCAGGATTCAAAAAAAATATAAGACAGGGTCTTATTTTCAGGAAAACATGGTATTTTTTTTTGCCTCCCTATAATTGTTCTAGTCCAAAAATTTAATCAATGAATAAACTAATAAAAAAGAATGTATAATATAGGGGAAAATCCCTCATAAATCTAGCCCTTGTCCTGAAAACAGATGTTCAAAGGATTAAATCTTCTCTATCCATCACCACACTGTTAGATGGGAGAAAGAGCTGTATTAGCATTTTTTTGTGAAGCCATGTACACTGTCAGCCAGTTTAGAACAATAGTAACAGACATTAGTTGATCAATTTTGATCTTCAAAATGCCTGTTACTCTGCACAGAGGTGCAGGCTCTCAGTAATGATTCCACAGCATTTTTTATCCATTTATAGAGCCTTATCAGCCACAAAAGATTTAAGTTTGACCATTAAGCGGACTAAAGTTTTTGAATATGACCAAATATAATTATAGGTTTTTGTTCTTATTTTATAATGTTGTGCAGAAATACTGAAGAAAATTTATTATTGCTTATTTGTCTCATTTAATCCAGAACAGACAAGACCTCTGTATGCCTCTAGAACCCTCTAAAACGTTGGTATTAAATTTTGATGGACCCTGTACTACCTACTCTTATTTCCTTCCCTCTCCTTTTTCCTGTCCTGCCTATCTGTTTTCTTACCTGCCAGCTGTACATCTATCCCCTTAGTACTTCCTGTTCTCATCTCTGCTTTGACCATTAGCCCACACAAAACCTGTTCTCTGTTGCTTGCCTGCTTACTTTTCTCCTCTGTGCAAAGGACAAAGCAGCCACACTACTGCTGATTCAGATAACAGGACAAGACTCATATTGCCCCAGAGGTTAGAAAGGCCAGTGCAATTAGTTAATTAGCAAAACATTAGAATTTGAATTGTTTCTTTTTGTGAAGGGAAGAATTTTTCTGAAAGCAAAATCAGAAATTGGCTGTCAGCTAACCTCCTTAAAATAACTAGTAGATCAATGCACACTTGACAGATGGTCCTTGGTTAATGACAATAATTGGATATGAATTTTTTGCTAAGTAATGCAGTCATAAAGCATGACATTGCATCACTGCATGGCTTAGCAACAGAAATTCTAGTACCTTTTCTTGCTGTTGTTAGGGGTTCACAGGTTATTAAGCAAATCCCAGGTATCTTACAGGTAGGCAATTAAGATGCGCCAGGGCCTGAGGTGGCTGCTGCCAGCAGGGAAGAGTGCATCAGTAGCCACTCTGACAGGACTGGGAGAAGGGTGCGCAGGCAGCCCCAGAGTGTGGTAGAGCTGGTGGTGGCTGCTGCTAGGTGGGGAAGGGTGCAAACGAGATTTCTGATCTCCCCTGACGGTTTCCCCATTGACTTTGCTTGTGGGAAGCTGGCAGCAAAGGTCACAAAAGGTGATCATTTGACTGCAGAAGACTGCAATCATTACAAGTGCAACTGGTTGCCAAGCACCTAGATCACAAATCACATGACCGCAGGCGAGACTGCTGGAACAGCTGGAACTTCAGTGACCAATTGTAAGTACCATTCATTCAATGCCTTTGTAACTTTGGTTGCTGAACGAGTGGTTACTTTGATCAGTGAATGAGTGGTCATTAAACAAAGACTACCTGTTAAATTAATTGAAAGAAATTCTTTGGAATTTTCAACTATTACTATAATAATATACAACAGTAGAAGGAGCAATAAGGTGGTTTGCAGCAATAGATCATCATTTTGTAGAAGTTGAACTTGATGTTCTTGATAAAAGAGAGGAATTATACTTTTAAGTAATCAAATTTTTCAGTGTCTTATTTATAGCTATTTTCTAGATGTTCTGCTTCTCCATTTTTATTATATAAAAGTTAAGGTTGATACAGTTTGTGTATATATACACTTTTTCTGATATACAGCAAATCACATATCACATTTGGAAATGTGGCCATAATATATTTTGAAAACTTTCAGAATTCAAAAAAAGAGGAAAAATATGTTGAAAGAGGTGTGCCTTTAAATCTTTCTCTGGTTTTAAAAGCCAGTTCTCCTATATTAATAACAACAGCATTTTCTTTGAAATGCTAACTTTAATCATATAGACATTTGCATTTATGTTCTGTTGTAAAATCTACATTGAGATAACTATCCTATTAGGGGTTAGCTTTGTCAGTCTTCTGACAAAGGGTTAATCTATTAATTCAGTTTTCATAGACTGTAATTCATGTAATCATTAAAGTTTGCAGCATTCATTCCATAATGGTCACTACCAGCCAGGCAACACTCCTTTAGTCCTAGGTATTTTCTCTAGGCTGAGAAATTCAAAGAACTCCATAGGAATATCACTAGACAACAAAGATTTTGTTTCCTGAACACTTTTAGATGTATCTTACAAATTTTTGGCTACTAACCATGAAAATAACCTGCAATTTAGTCTTGCTTATACCATTTTATAGAAATCTTTCTACACAGCAGCAGTATATATCCTGTATCTGTTGACTGCACACAGGAAAGAAATGTGTGAACACAGAGAACTGTTGTTGAAGTACATCCTGAACAGTGGGGCAAAAAAGTATTTAGTCAGCCACCAATTGTGCAAGTTCTCCCACTTAAAAGATGAGAGAGGCCTGTAACTGACATCATAGGTAGATCTCAACTATGAGAGACAAAATGAGAAAACAAATCCAGACAATCACATTGTCTGATTTGGAAAGAATTTATTTGCAAATTATGGTGGAAAATAAGTATTTGGTCAATATCAAAAGTTCATCTCAATACTTTGTTATATATCCTTCGTTGGCAATGACAGAGGTCAAACGTTTTCTGTAAGACTTTACAAGGTTGGCACACACTGTTGCTGGTATGTTGACCCATTCCTCCATGCAAATCTCCTCTAGAGCAGTGATGTTTTGGGGCTGTCACTGGGCAACACGGACTTTCAACTCCCTCCAAAGGTTTTCTATGGGGTTGAGATCTGGAGACAGCTAGGCCACTCCAGGACCTTGAAATGCTTCTTACGAAGCCACTCCTTCGTTGCCCGGGCGGTGTGTTTGGGATCATTGTCATGCTGAAAGACCCAGCCACGTTTCATCTTCAATGCCCTTGCTGATGGAAGGAGGTTTGCACTCAAAATCTCACAATACATGACCCCATTCATTCTTTCCTGTACACGGATCAGTCGTCCTGGTCCCTTTGCAGAGAAATAGCCCCAAAGCATGATGTTGCCACCCCCATGCTTCACAGTAGGTATGGTGTTCTTTGGATGCAACTCAGCATTATCTCCCCTCCAAACACGACGAGTTGTGTTTCTACCAAACAGTTCTACTTTGGTTTTATCTGCCCATATGACATTCTCCCAATCCTCTTCTGGATCATCCAAATGCTCTCTAGCAAACTTCAGACAGGCCCGGACATGTATTGGCTTAAGCAGGGGGACACGTCTGGCACTGCAGGATCTGAGTCCCTGGCGGCGTAGTGTGTTACTGATGGTAGCCTTTGTTACGTTGGTCCCAGCTCTCTGCAGGTCATTCACTAGGTCCCCCCGTGTGGTTCTGGGATTTTTGCTCACCGTTCTTGTGATCATTTTGATCCCACGGGGTGAGATTTTGCGTGGAGCCCCAGATCGAGGGAGATTATCAGTGGTCTTGTATGTCTTCCATTTTCTAATTATTGCCCCCACAGTTGATTTCTTCACACCAAGCTGCTTGTCTATTGCAGATTCAGTCTTCCCAGCCTGGTGCAGGTCTACAATTTTGTTTCTGGTGTCCTTCGACAGCTCTTTGGTCTTCACCATAGTGGAGTTTGGAGTGTGACTGTTTGAGGTTGTGGACAGGTGTCTTTTATACTGACAGCAAGTTCAAACAGGTGCCATTAATACAGGTAATGAGTGGAGGACAGAGGAGCCTCTTAAAGAAGAAGTTACAGGTCTGTGAAAGCCAGAAATCTTGCTTGTTTGTAGGTGACCAAATACTTATTTTCCACCATAATTTGCAAATAAATTCTTTCCAAATCAGACAATGTGATTGTCTGGATTTGTTTTCTCATTTTGTCTCTCATAGTTGAGGTCTACCTATGATGACAATTACAGGCCTCTCTCATCTTTTTAAGTGGGAGAACTTGCACAATTGGTGGCTGATAAATACTTTTTTGCCCCACTATATCAAATAGAACTTGAAATATCTGTGGAGATCTAAAAGTAGTCGAGGTTCTGGTACTTGGAATGCAGCTTGGATATACCAAGTACTGTTATTACATATGTGAATGGGACAGCCATGCAAGAGAGTCACATTAATAAGAAATGGTCACTTCGAAAAATTTGGTTTTAGAACTGAAAAACGTGGCACATATAACTCTTGTTGACCTGACAAAGATATTTTTGCCTGTGCTTCACATAAACTAGGACTGATGTAAAATTTATGTGATGAACAAGGAAGGTGAAGATTTTCATTATTTGAGATGGATGTTTCCAAGAATAACTAATGCCAAGTTAAGGAAGGCATTTTTGTTGGTCCATCAGAGCAGACACAGCATTCATGACAAGCAGATTAAATATCTGTTAGTGAGGCCAGAAAAAAAGCATCTGGAAAGCATTCAAGGATGTCATTGAATTTTCCTGGCAACTAAAATGTACCAAACTACATTTCAGCTGGTTGACAAACTTCTTAGAGCATTCAAGGCCATGAAGTACAACTTGTCATTAAAGGTTCATTTTCTGCATATACACTTGGACTTCTTTCCCAAAACTCAGTGATGAACATGCTGAAAGGTTTCACAAGAATATTACCAGAGTGGAAAAAATGGTATCAGGGCAACTGGAATCCATCAGTGCTGGCTGACCATCATTGGATACTGCAGTGAGATGCATCAGACACTGATACAAACAAAAATCAGCAGCTAAACACTTTTAGCTTTATTGAACTCTTGCACCATGTTAGAAACATGCAATTAAATACATTATTATAACCATATTTTTCAATATTACTATTGAATTTTGAAATTATATTTGTGTTCTGTTTGAAAGGGGTCTGTTCTGTCATAATGGACTACTGCAATGTGCTAAACATGGGGCTACCTTTAAAGAGTATTCAAGGTGTTACCACTTTTAAGGCTCTTCATGGCATGGATCCAGGCTATCTAAGGAACTGGCTCGCCCCTATGGGACTAGCCCTTAACACCTGTGTTGGCAGAAGGGGCATGCTGCAGACCCCATTGGTAAAGGGATTTTGGTTGGCAAGTCCAGAAAAAAAGTATTTTCTGCCATGGCTTCCACCGTCTGAAGCATTGTGCCTCCTGAAGTGAGATCCACACTCGCCCTTTTGGCCTTCCAGAAGGAGTAAAAGACATGGCTGTGCCAACCGGCTTGGGATCCCAATGGGGGTGTGGCATTTTGGAAGTGGTTAATAGAATAAATAACACACCCCGTCCTCCTTATGTGCACTTTGCGCTCTTCTTTTGCATCCGGGTTAATTTTATTTTAACTGAATTTTAAATTTAAGATCCCTTTTATTATTTTAATGTTTTATATTGCATTTTAATTGAATGATTGTAAGTTGCCTGGAGTATCGTCTGGCGAGATGAGTGGCAGATAAGTTTAATAATAGATAAATGAAAATAAAAAGTTTTTCAGGAAGCAAAACATTTGAAAAAAATATGCAGTGTATTTGGCCCAGTTTATTGAACATGGATCCAAATTGTAAGTTTGATTTAAGTATTATTAACAAAACAACCTACCATATTTCTGATGTTCAGGTTTGGTTGCTGCTGTTTAGGAGTCAAGACAGTATTGACAAATTAGATCTGTGAGAGATCCAAGTTTACATTTAAAGTATTTTAGGGAGAAACCCTAAAATATCTCAGTAAAGATTAAGTAAGCTCAGTGGTTATAGGTGCTGATTGGAAATGGAAGAACAAAAAACTAGATAGAAAACTAAGTAAATGAAATATTATTGGTAACAAATACATATAAAGCTTTGTAGTAATAGAGAGAGAAAAAGGTAAAATAACAATTTTTTGCCTAGATATGCAAAAGTTAAAAAACCATAAAGATTTGAGCTAAATTTACAAACAATGTTGGTACACAATTTTGGTTGGGTTGCTATTAATTATTATCCAATTAAGGTGTGTTTAATAGGCCATGGATAAACAAACTGAATCTAAGTTTCTATTAAAATACAATAAGTTTAGTGTAAGCCGTATATCTCGTGTTAACTTTGAAATATTAAAATGATCTTTAATGCTTATTACCATACTTATTATGAATAAAATTACAATTTTCCAGGGATTGTATTCAGACTACTGTTCAATCTCTATAAAATACCATATCACATTAGTGAGAAATTAGTGTCTCTTTATTTCTGCAGCTGTATTTTTAAAAGTACCTTGTTTCTATCTTCAGAATAGTTGCAAAGATTCAAAAGTGTTTATAGTGTGAAATTTACACATACTACATACATTCCATATTTGGTATAGTGCACTGAGAATGTTTTGCTTTATTCCATTAGCTCAAATAATTTTTTACAGTTTGTAAAGACAAAAGGTTATTTGGTAAAACTATAGCTGTGACTAATTTAAAAATTACACAAATGTTAACTGATTCAGAGAAATGATGAGTCTTCACGGACCTTATTGTGAACTGAGAATAAGTGAAATTCATTGTTGTGAGGAACTTGGGTGGGAACTGAAATATATTTCTATTCAGCTTGCTTTGTTGGAAAGATCTAGGACAGAGACTTATAAGGAAGGATTAAGGAGAATTGAACTCAAGGATTTGAGAATTGAATTCATGACCCCTGCAGAATGAAAAGCTAGATTACAAGTATGGAATGAAGCAAAATACTTTTACATTTAATATTTTAAATAATTGAAGGATATTTTTGAACAGTAGATGAAGAAATTAATTTTAAAAGTGTCTTCCTCTAAAGATAGAACAACTCTACCTGACAAGATTGACATTGATTTGAAAGTGAATTTAAAGAGACAGGCTACAAAACTGACATGGAAAAATATCCTGCACTGGATATAAAAAAACAACAACATCCAGGCAGATGTCTTAATAATTAAAAAAGATATGCAAATAACAAGCCAAGAGAATGATCTGGATAATTTTTCTATATTGGATTTACAAAAGAGGCTTGTTAAAGCTTTGAAGAATTTTGTGAGATGGGACAAAGAAAAATGAAAAATCAAATTCTAGGACATTATTGGAAGAAAGTAAAGATAAAGATTGTTCAATAAAAGGAAGGTACATAAAGTTGGTTTATCTGATCAAGGTTAAAAGATATGTTTTGTTACCTCTAGTAACCCTTAATGGACTTTTTGTTGACATCAGAACTGAAATGTCAAGGCTTTATGAATTTGTTTATAGATAAAAAAATAATTTTCTGCACTTGTTTCTTTTCATTTTTTTTAGTTTGCATTAGTTTTTATTGTAATTGTAATTTTTAATAAATTTATTATTAAAAAAGGAAAGATCTGTGATGGTAGATTTTAAAATACCCTATGAGGAAGATCAGTATAAAGCAATAAGCTGACAAATGTTCATGCATTTCTGTCTCGCTAGTTGCAGCAAGCTTTGTAAATTTTGGCTGTTCCAATATGCTATGACTTCATCAAAGTGGAACCTTCTTCATTTTAAGTAATTTCTCTATAAGTTGTGTTTGTGTGCATTGTCTTTTCAACATGCCAGGGCTATGAAATACTATATTCGTCAAGGATTCAACACTCTATGAATATTGTCTGAAATTTTCCATTATTTCTAGCAGATCTTTAAAGACAGTTTGTCACCTTTGTTAAACCTAGGGAAGAGACTTAAAGACATAATGGCTCTTGATTTTTTTAAAAAAAACATTTCTTTTATCAGCACTTGTTAACTATTGTTAAAGAGGAATAGTTTTAATGCTTCTAAATTGCATTTACAATTAAGTTGTAAAAGAATTGTACTGAAGAATGATAATGTAAATGTGAATATCTACTGGACATGTCTATGGAGATTCTCAATCATCCAGGTCATGGTTGTCCCAAAGATGCTTTTTCAAGAGGCAGTTGGACTTTCTGTTGTTGTTTTTTTTAAGACGTTTCGCTTCTCATCCATTCTTGGAACCAGAAAGTCCAGTTGTCTCTTGAAAAAGCACCTTTGGGACATCCACTGGACATATGGGCATTCATTCAGTGACTGTTTGAAGCTAAAGCAGTGCTGAACAAAGGAACTTACAACCCATGCCCAAAGTTACAACTATTGCCCTGTGGTCATATGATCAAAAGTCAGGCTCACCTGCATGACTAGAGACATTCCAATCCCATTATCTGCCTATCATTCCTCATCTCTGTCATGCACTCTACCACATACCCCTGCTGCCCACCACCACTGCCCCTCATTGACCACATCTAACCTTTGTTGTCTTCTTCCTTCTGCTGGTGGCCTGGGATCCAAGCACTGGGTGAGTGTGCAGTCTTGAGAATAAGGTGAGGGAGGCAGTGCAACGAAGCCTTGTCTGTTGAAGGGAGCTTGCCAGACCTAGCTAGGGAGGAGGCAGTGGCATGGCAAGGTACGGTGCACTCCATCAACGGCCATAGCAGGAGCGTCAGCAGTGGCTGTCTTGGTGAAGGTGAAGGTTTTATGAAAGGCATTGTTTGGGGTGGGCAGAATGTGGGGAAGGGGAGGGGCACAGGCTTCTGGGAGACACTTTGTGCACTTTGCAGCTTGTGTGGCAAGCACTCCTGGAAAACAGGCATAGGGTTGTAAAATCTGCACACCACACAACACCTCCCATGATGGCTCAACCTTCACCTTGGGAACCATTGCCGCCTTGTCTGATGACGGAGGGGGAAGCAGGGATATATGTAGCATTGCGGGCACCCAAAAGGATAAAAATGGGGAAGATAAGCAAGTGGGAGGAGTTGAAGTGAAGACAAATGTGGTAAGATATGAGACACCTGAGGTCCTCGCCTAACAACAGCAGTTTCTTAGCTTATGTAGGGAAGTTCCAGTTCCAATTGTAATCATAAGTCGACCACTGCCCAATTTAAATTGTGTTTAAATTTAAACTTAAAAATGAAAAATGGATATTTATAAACATGTTTAAAAGATAAGTAAAAGAGCCCATCTTTATATCAATTATTTCAAATATACTTTTTTAAAATTGTTTTAATGTGCATTTTCCTTTGTTATACATAATGTTTCCATTTCTGCAACGGCAGTGTACTGTCTGTATCACATCTCTTTTAAATACAGTTTTATACACACCATAATTACAACCATTTTTCTCATAATATGAAAATAATACATACAATGTAATCTTTCCTTCTAATCGCCCGATACAATCTAATCTACACACACTTTTATTGATTGTCCTTAATTATAAATTACTAACTTCTGCTTCTATTCTCTAACCATTTATAAAATAAGTCCCAAGTTAAATAGTACTCTGTTTCATCTTTATCCTTAATTTTCATCGTTAACCTGTCCATTTCAGCACAATCTAATATTTTCCTTATTACATTTTCATCTATAGGTATACTTCCATTTTTCCAATTTTGTGCATGCAGAATTCTCACTGCCGTTATCACATGTAATATTAAATATGTAGTTCTTTTATTATATTTTCCCAGTAATATATCTAGCAAGAACTTTAACTTAATATATTACTTAAAGATGGAGATTAGGAGGCTCCTTTGGATTTCTGCTAGGAAGCAACATTGTATACTTCTTTGGGTTTCCCTTCCTTCTATATACTTTGTTTTTTCTAAAGAAAAAAGTAACTGCCTGAATTTCAGAGGTGGAGCAGAATTCTAGGAAAAGATAGGGAATTTGTAGATAGAGAATAAGTATTGTTGTTACTCTCAGGAGTTTCAGATTCTATACCACTCTCCTGTATAATTCCTTCCTTCTTTCTCTCCTTCTGTTTGAATTAATCATAACATCAACATAGCACAGCACAGCAAGATAAAATAAGTAACAGTAAAAATATTTTTCATGGATGTGTGTGTGTACATGTGTGTACACAGAGGAATCCCCTGAGCTATAGTATAGTACAAAGCTGCAGTTGCCCCAGGAAGCCTCCACCACCCTAACCAGGCCCAGCAGTACAGTGCAAAGCTCAGGAAGCCCCAATCACACAGTGCAAAGTCCCAGCCACACAGTTTCAGGTACCCTCAACTCTGAGATCACTGCCGCCCTGCATTCTACAGCCACAGCTAATCTCTGTCTTCTTGCTCTCACTGCTGACAAGGCATGCCTGCACAGGGCCCTTTGCAAAGCAGCTGCTGGCCAAGTGAAACTGTGTTCTCCAGTTCCAGCAAAGAAACTGCCATGTGTGACCTTTGGAAGAAAGCCTTTTGCAATCAGCAGCTGCCTTGCAAGGGACCAGACTACGCATGCTTGTCAGCAACCAGAGTGAGAAGACAGCAAAGGTTAGCTAGGGTGACTGGGATCTTCGAATGCAGGGAACCAAAAAGGCATAGTTGGAAGGAGATAGGTGGGGGAGAGTTGAATCATCCCTGTAAGTTGTAACTGCAGGTTGACTGTCAAGCATCAAATAGTTGACAATTGATCACATGACCGGAGGGTTTGCAATAGATGTAACTTTGGGGAGTGATCATAAGTCCTTTCATTTAGCACCACCATAACGCAAACAATTGCTGAACAAATGATTGTAAATCAAGGACTACTGTGTCACCCTTTAGTCTCTACAATGTTCAAGGGAGCATCTACTGCTTGAGCAACATATTGCAAAGTCTACATCAGTTTGAATAAGGAAAATTTCTTAAATATAGGATAAACATTCCCTAGCAACCTTTTTTTTTTCTGGTATGCCTCTATAATATTGCCTTCATCTCAATCTCAAGCCATATTGGAGATAGCTTAAACTATCCTTGGGTGTTCCAGGATTAAAATGGTGTTAACTTCCATAAAACAAGAACATTCTTTATCAATTTCATGGTGTGCAGACTCTATTGTGAGTTGCTATTTGTAACAGAACAAAATGATCCTATGCAGTGGGTTCAGTTTTCTTGCATTCTGTTTTAAGAAGAGGGGGAGTTTTCACACTGAGCTCTTCCACTGTACACCCTACCTACTGGACTCTGCAGATTATCAGCCTGTAGTTTCTGGAAGAGTAAGAACAGTAAACCCATACTCAAAGCAAACACACATGGCAGATAATCAATCCTTGGTGTGGAAGATCAGTAAAGGAGGAAAGGGTTTTTTTTCATTACTGGGCAGCTCCAAAGATCATCTGCTGGTTGAGCTTGTGACAGAAGGTTTAGTCTGTACTAAATCAGCATACCCTTGAGAGAAATGTTGCCCAGTAAAATGGGAGAGAACGTTATTCTTCAACCCCACCTCTGTTGGCTGTCTGACGAGAGGGGGTCACAGTGGATTTAGCTTGAAAAGAAGTCTGCCAGGAGCTGATTTTCCAAGAGGCCCACTAAAGTAGTGCTGATATTGGCATACTGTTTCCCACCGTCTAGTCGTATTCAGAAAAGAGGAATGCATGCATCTCACACCTGAAATTAGAACTCAAGTTACTTGCTAATAAACCAGACTAGAGGTAGGATATGAATTGACAGGAAATGTTACGCCTGCCAGCCCAAGGGTGGGTGGGTAGCACTTTAACTGAACCATAGAGAAGTGACAACATGAGGTAAATTTTCTCTGTGGAAATGTATACTTTAAAAAAGAGATTCTCTTTTCTGTGTTATGTCAGACTCTGGGCAGGCCAGTGGTGAAATCTAAAATTGGTTACTACCAGTTCTGTGGGCGTGGCTTGGTGGTGGTGACTGGGTGGGCGTGGCCAATTTTTTTTTTTTTACTTTTAAAACCATTTTTTACATGTAAAACTATGTAAAAAATGCTTTCAAAAAGCTCTGATGATCCCAGCTGAGTTGCCTGATCATCAGAGGGTTTTTAAAAAACCTTCTGCCGATCAGGCAACTCAGCTGGGATAGTCAGAGGCATTTAAAAGAAAAAAAGCTCTGATGATCGTGGGCATGGGGAGCGGGGGCAGGGATTTTTGCTACCGGTTCTCCGAACTGCCCGCCACCATCGCTACCTACTCGCCCGAGCCAGTCTGAACCAGGAGCATTTCACCCCCGGGGCAGGCGTATTTTTGTGGCTTCTCTACCACTGCCTCAGCTGTTGCTATTTTGTTTTACTGGCTTGTTCAGTTGTTTCATATCATTATATATATATTTAAATAGTGTAGAATATAGTAAAATTGAAGCAATATATAAATAATTAAAAATAAATATTTTTAGTGGTACCATTTCAATATTAAAGAGGAGAATCCTGGTGATATTCTGGGACCGAAAGCATGTTAGGAGCATATTTCCTATTGGAGTATATTTGCCTGAAGGTAGTAATATACATTGATGGAGAAACATCTCACAAAAATAAGTACTAATTATGTTTCCAGTTTGAACCTGCCAATTTTAAAAATCAGTTTGAAATTAAGAAAATACAAACTGCATAAGTTATCTTTTCTTCATGCTTCTAATATACATTGAGTGTAGGACAGGATGCTGTAGAAATGAAGGTAATTAAACAATTCTATCAAAGTTTTATCTTAGAACAGCTAACCCTATAATTGATTAAAGCATTTCTATTTACATAATATAGAGTCAATATTGCAGTATATTAGACTCTTTGGGAATAGATCGCACACTTAGGAATAAGTTCTAATTTTAAACTTTGACAGAGAGAAGGAGCAAGAAAAGGAAGAACAGTTAATGGAAGACAAGAAAAGAAAAAAAGAGGATAAGAAAAAGAAGGAATCTACTCAGAAGGTAAGGGTATTTGGCTCTTTGTCATTCAGTATTCATTTTTTATAATCGGCAGTTCACTTAAAATAACTGCCTCTATGCCCTCTACCATGTTCTACTTTGTCCTGCCTTCATTCAGTTTTATGCTCACAATAAAAAGCCTTTGAGTACACAAGATACCTCGTGAATTTTGCATAAAGCCAAGTGATGGTTTGCTATGTATATTTTTCTGCTTGTGTGTTTATCTAAAAACACCTATTAATTATTCTTGTGAGTAGGTAAGTTGAATAGAAAAGGTGAGAATATTGCTTTAAAAAACCCAATCTAGAGAATTGGTTTTGGCCATAGGATATACTTGAAGGGGCAGCCCTTTATATCTGTACATTGTAATATATTTTAATTATTAGTTATGTAATAATTAATAATAAAACATTAGTTATTATTTTTTTACTTTTCTTAACAAAAGGTTGTGAACTAATGCAGGTAGTCCTTGACTTAAAGCAGTTCATTTAGAGACTATTCAAAGTTACGACAGCACTGAAAAGCTACTTAGGATCATTGCAACGTCCCCACAGTCACATGGTCAAAATTCAGATGCTTGACAGCTGACTCATAGTTATGACAGTTGCAGTGTCCCATTCCCAAGGTAATGTGATCCCTTTTGTGACCTTCTGTCTCTGGAAGCCAGAGTCACTTAACAAACACGTTACAAACTTAACTACTGCAGTGATTCACTTAACAACCATGGCAAGAAATATTGTAAAATGGGGCAAAACTCACTGAAGTGTTAGCAGCAGAAATTTTGGGATCAATTGTGGTCATAAGTCGAGGACTACCTGTAATCCATCCTGAAATAACTATAAAAATGATTTATTAGCAGAAATATCCCCTCTTTTTGGTAATATTTCCAGAGCTCCAGAATGGGATTTTTTAAGAGGTAGCCTTATCAGTGTGTGATAACACTGATTTCAAAATATTACTTTAATATGTAATAGTTGTTTCACAGACTGAGAAAGATTCAAGAGTTGCTTTTGTAAACAAACACCTGTAGGCTTCTTTGTTTTTAGTAGAAAGAACCACCTTTTCATTGGCTGATAGCTTTTATAGCTATCAATTACTCTATCTTAGCTACTTTGCATTTATAACAACTACTCATTGCATTCTTCTAATTTTTCAACTGTACCTGCATCAGCATAAAATAGCTCCTACATGCTATCTAACCTGACATCTTCTGAGTCTAACCCGAGTTGTTATTTTCATACATTTTTACTATAACACCTTATGTTATAAACCAGGAGTGTCAAACTCAAGGCCCGCAAGCTGCATCCGGCCACAAGTGCCTAGATTTGGCCCGCGGGGCCGCCCTGGAAACAACAAAGGACCGGCCCACAGTGTCTCTGCCAGCAAAAACTGAGCTTGGGAGGGCCGTGCACAGCAGGCCTGCGCCCCTGCCCCCCCCCCCCCCCGGCTCCATTTCACTGGCAGAGGGCTAGCAAAACAAACTCAAAACAAAACAAATGGAGAAATGTGTCTCCTTTTGTCTTTGAGAATGCAAAAAAGGGACAGGAAAAGAGAAAGGGAAAGAGGAAAGACAAAGAAAAAGATGGAAAGAGAGCAAGGAAGGAAAAAGAAGGAAAGATGGGAAGGAAAAAGAAAGGAGAAGGAAGAGAGAAGGAAAAAGAAGAAAAAGCAGGGAGGAAGGAGATAATGAGAGGGAGGGAGGGTCTGAGGAAAGTCCTGCTGTAGCACTTGGCCACCAGAGGTGGCCCCAACATGAGTGACGTCAAGTTGGCCACGCCCACCCTTGGCGCTCCCCGAGGTACAACACAATGCTGATCCAGCCCTCAATGAAATTGAGTTTGACACCCGTTATAAACAATTGCATAACTATATGCAAAAGCATTTTGAACAGGGAATATGGCCTTCCAAATGCTACTAAGGTAGCTCTCTGCATCCTTTAATACTTGGTAGCTGGACTGTTCAGAACTATAGTTGAATGGTAGCACATTTTCCATCTTTTTGCTTTAAATCATTGTATAGAAGTTGAAAATGATTTAATAATTCGAGTATTTATTTTTTATAGTTTTAGTTTTATCTTAAATTTATGTAGTCCTGGTTCCGAACAGAAAAACTGGATATCAATCAAATCAATTGCACAACCTCTGCCCCCACAGGATGAAAACATACAGCTTAGTTGTGAACAAATGTTGATTTCCTGGCCATTTCTTCAACAGAAACAAGTCAGTAAACTTACAGATAGTCCTTGACTTATGACCACAATTGAGCCCAAAATTTCCCTTGCCAAGTGAGAAATTTGTTAAGTGAGTTTTGCCCCATTTTACGAGTTTTCTCACAACATTTGTTGCATGAATCACTGGGGTTGTTAAGTTAGGAACACAGTTGTTAAGTGAATTTGTCTTCCCCATTGACTTTGCTTGTCAGAAAGTTGCAAAGGGGGATCATGTGACCCCGGGACACTGCTACCATCATAAATACAAGTGTCTGAATTTTGATCACAGGGATGCTGCAAAGGTCATAACTGTGAAAAAGGTCATAAGTCACATTTTTCAATGTCGTCATAACTTTGAACGGTCACCAAATGAACTGTTGTAAGTCAAATACTGCCTGTACAAAATTGAGGGATGGACTCATTGTTTTCTATTGTTTTCTATTAAAAACAAAGTTCCCAAGTCTTTAATTTGTATGATGCATTAAACAAGTCAAACAATCCACTGTAAATTCTCCCTGTACCCACTTATGGGAAGAGTAACATACTAGTTTGTGGTTAAATCATGATATAAATGACACTATTAATGACTCAGTTTCCTGCCTTTTTTTTCCAGTTTACTTTATTGTGCTCTAAATTAAGTAAATTATAGTTACTACTGCTCTCCAACCATGATTGGTAAACATACTATATATCCGTGATGGCGAACCTATGGCACACGTGCCAGAAATGCCAGAATTGGCACACAGACCCTTCTCTGATGGTATGCATGCCGTCGCCCCTGTTCAGCACCGCTGCGCATGTGCGCACACCTCCCGCTAGCCAGCTGGTCTTCATGTCTCTGCTGCGCATGCGTGGGGGGTGTGGCGCATCCATAGGGCCCGTGTGCACATGCGTGGGGGGCAGGGTACATGCGCAGGGCTCGCACACGCATTACATTTTGGGGTTTCAGGTGTGCGTGCTTCAGGCACTCGGTCTGGAAAAGGTTAGCCATCACTGCTATATATCATACTTTTGAGGTTAATGGTAGTTATAATTTTTCAATTGGGATTTCATGGCAAGTTATGGTAATTCAGAAATGAATTAAAGAGCAGTCATCTGAACTGACAGTGTATCCTGACTTTTTTTTTTTTATGGTTTGGGGGAAAAGCAAGCATTAATAGTGTCTGTAAATTGTGGCTTATTGCAGTGAAATCTTTACAACAATTTGTATTAATTTAAAAATCTATGGTAATGGAGTTAGAATTATAATGTTTCTGGTTTAGCAGTTAATTGTTGAAAATTAAGAGACAATCAATTGGCTTGTGGTAAGATATGTACTACACTGGGAGATAGATTGTGATTCAAGATATCATATTGAGGTTAGAGAGAAAGTAGCTAGGGGCATACTGTGCTGGTAAATGTCTAAGTCAGTAGTTCTGATGTAGAACTTGTAGTCTGTGGACTCTGGCGGACCATGATGTCATCATAGGGGGTTCGTGAAGGCTTGAAGAAATATTATGATTTAAATCTTGTTAAGCCTTGGTGGTCCATGTCACAAAAGGTATTTAAAGGAGTGGTCATGCTGAAGAAAAGGTTGAGAACCACTGCTCTAAGTGATTTATATAGCCTGCATATTTAACAATAGCAGTAACTAGATTGCATTTATATCTTCCCCTCCTTTTAAAATGAACAAAGTTTAGGATAAGCGAGATTGGATTTTTATATGGATGGTTTATGAACAGATTTCTCTTTTGGTACTAGTTCTTTAATCCTACATATATATATTTTATCTGCTTCCTGATGAATTGAATAGTTTGGTGAAAAAACAACACCTTCAGGATTTAATCTATATCGCCACACTCCATAGCATAGTTCACTTTTGTGTTTATATGTTTTATATGTGACCTTTTCTTCAGGAGGTCAGATCAGCTTAATTGGGATTGGTATGCATTTTATTACCACAACAACACTCTGTGAGGTGGTTTGAGCTGAGATTGAATGGCCCAAAATAGAATTGAATGTGGGGGTCCCCAGTCCTAGCCCAGCATAATAATAGCTACATCACATTATTAAAAGATGAAAGTTTTTTTAAAAATGCATATATACTACCGGTATCTCTACTGATAGAAATAATGAGTTGCCTGACTGAAATTTTAATATTGGCAGGTACCACTGTATGTTTTAGTATTCCACCTTTAGATAATAATATTTAAAAACTATGATAACTTACGAAAACTGAATGACTTTTGTTTTTATTCTTACTTATAGGTCACAGATCAAAAAACCAAAGGTAAGAAGCTTTAATTTTTCTAAAACTATAGCTTTTCTCTTGCTATTTTAAGAAATCTTACAAAAATTCTTCATATCCCACATTTATTATTTTTATATATATCTCAAAGCAACGAACATACCTAATACAACTTCCGCTTCCTATTTTACCCGCAAAAGCAACTTAGTGAATTAGATTGAAAGAGGGTAACTGGCCCAAAGTCACCCGGCCAGGTTTATCCTTATGATAAAGCCTTTATTCTTATGTAAAGTACTATTGTGTTAACTGAATATAGAACATTTTTTCTACAATATAAAGGAGAAATGTTTTGTTCTTCCAGTCTTTGAAGAGTGCTACTTTATTTTCATTTGTTTTTCCATTCAGCCACGTTCAATTCTTGGAGACCACCTAGAGAAGTCCCTGCAGTTTTCTTGGCAAGCTTTTTCAGAATGGTTTGCTATTGCTTCCTTCCAAATACTGAGACAAAATGACTGGCCCAAGCTCAGCTAGGTAGCTTTGTGTCTAAAGCAAAATTAGGACTTGCAGTCTTCTCAATTTCTGGACCACAGTGCCTAAAAATAATTGTTTTTAATTGAATAATGTAGTTATAACTTAGAAAAAGCAACATTTAATCCTATTTCTTCTCAGGTTTAATAGCTCTTTAATTTATTGAGAATTAAGAATAGTTCTTTAATTTATTGGGAATCATTGCTGAATGGCTTGGAGAAAAATTCTAAATTAACCAAACTGAAAACTAAAATGCTTAGCTGATATAGAGTGAGCATGGCCTACCTTTTAAAACATGAATCCTAGGTCTATGGGAGTCATAGTTCCCATTAATCATAATTCCCACAAATATATTCCCACATGATGTTGGAGTCACTTAAATTAAAAAACTAAAATGTGATAGTCTTATTCAGACAAAACAAGCCCAGAAATAAGACTCTAACCAATGCTGGAAAGAAAATAAATTCTTAAAATTAAGCACAGTTCTATGTTCTAGAACAGTTTTTGATTCTGGATATCTGGACACTTAACCATGATGAAATGCAAATCATTTCACTCTTGATTAAGACATTAACTATGTTTATTTGGTAGGTAGATCTTGAATTTGGTAACACCTGCCTTACTTACAAAATGATTGAACTTCAAAGAGTTTCATGTGGGATTATCTGAAAAATTTCCAGATTGTTCATGGTGTGACAGTTAAGGATTTTACAGAATCAGATAATAGAGGCTGTATAACAAGTCTACACACCCGTGTTAAAATGCCACGTTTTTGAGATGTAAAAAAAAAAATCACTTCAGAATTTTTTCCACCGTCAATATAATATATAAGCTATACAATTTAATTGAAAAATAAGCTAAAATGTTTTAGGGTGGAAATAACAATAGCAAACATATTTGGTTTCATAAGTGTGCACACTCTTAAACTAATACTGTGTTGAAGCACCTTTTGCTTTTATGACAGAATTCTGTCTTTTGGGGTAGGAGTGAATCAGCATCAATAATATTTTATTTGAGAAGTCTTTTTTGATTCATCCATGAGTCAATTTCATAAATATATCATGAAGAACAACCAAATTAGTTATAGAAGCCATCCCTTCAAATATCAAAAGAAGTCCTTTTGTGTTATCTAATATAGACGTTGGCACTTTTTCTTAGTGAAATTCAATTTGTTCTTTGATCGTCTGCTAGGATATTAAACTCAAGAGGTGCTTTTCATAGGAATTTGATGTTTGCTTTCCAACATAATCATTTTAGCTCTCCTGCTTACAATCCATTTTTAACGTTAAACCATTTAGAGCAGAAATAAATGTTTTAAATAATTTATAACATGTAATTTGCATTTATTGTAACTTATTACAGTATAATGATTTATTAAAAATGTAAAGATAGCCTCTAGACAAACTTCATTAACTAAGAGGTGGGTTAGAAACTGTTACCTGCTGAGATGTAATCATACCCAATGTGACTTAAAATGCTTCATACTTATACTGAAAAGAAATATTATCCTGTGTAAAAGCTGTACCTATAAGGTACATCAATTTACCTCTTTAAACTCATTTATCACTTCATTTCTTATTTTACTGAGACTGAAGAGATTCTTTGAGGCTTCTTCATGACTTGTCGAAATAATATGTCATCTCACTATTTATGACCAGATTATTTCTGAACATGTTTTGTACTACCGTGTTTCTCAGAAAATAAGACCGAGTCTTATTTTCTTGTAGACTTGAAAATAAGCACTTGGGCTTATATTTGAGGCGGTCTTACTTTTTTTGAGATGCAGCAGGCCAGACTCAGTGAGCTGGATGCACTCTGGATGCACCATCGCCTCCATTCCGAAACCTCAGCGTTTGGAAGGCTTTTTGCCAAACGGGAGGAAAATGGGGAGGGAATTTTGCTGCCTGTCATCCATTCCTCAAGCTCAGCACAGACTGAGAGAAGGATGGCAAGCAGGAAAATTCCCCTCCCCATTTTCCTTACGTGAGCCTCCCAAAAAAAGGGAAAAAGCAAAGCAGCTGGCCATGGAGCTGCCGGCTTCTGGGAAGTGGCCCAACAAGCAGAAGTGCTGCGCCCAGAAAGAGAAAGGCAAAAGCGGTATTTGCAGTGCCCCAAGGGGCCAGCGGGCTGCAGTTGCAGCCAAACAGTTCCGCCCACGCCGCCACTCATGCTGGCCACGCCCATCCCCCTGGGATTATTTTCGGGATAGGGGTAATATTAGGCCCACCCCCAGAAATTCAGTTTGGGCTTATTATTTTGGTGGGTCATGCTTTCGGAGAGACAGGGTAATAATTCAAGCTGTACAATTCTGTTTTCTCTGAATACTAACCTTCCCATTTTATTAACTTATTACCCTACTTAAGTAGAATACCTTTGAAGATTTTGATAAAAGAATATCAAAGTTATTTCATGTTTATGTATTTTTAAGATTGTGTCAAGATGTGTAAGCTTTTTTTAAAAAAAGTAAGTATTCATGCATTTATTTCTGTCTCTACTTTTTAGTCTGAATTTGTCAAATGTATGTTTTAAACATTTTAAAATCATAAAATGAAAAAGTGTAAGATATTGAACACATAAAAAGGTTTTGTGTATACTTTGCAGAATCCAATCTAATACGAAGACAAAGTTAAAAAATAAGCTATATTTCTAGTTACAAAGTAGTTCTTTCTTACAGTTGTTTACAGTATATTTGCCCCACTTAAATACTATGGTAGAATATAGTCTGGTTTCCCAGGAAGGAGGGCAAAGAGACAGGAGAGCTTGGAAAATTTGATAGGCAATAGGAGGGTTAAAACTGCTACTCCTTATAATATATCTATAGTTATGTAGATGATTGCTTTAGTCTGGCAAGCATCTGTCTCTAGATGAAGAACAATAAATGAAACTATTCAGAAGTAATGCCACATGTCATACTTTGTTCTTGGTCCTGACAAATACTCATAGAATAAACATTTTTTAAATACTTTCTGTAATGAAAAACAATACAAATCAGGACTTCCGGCGGAGACGTCATCGTGAAGGGGGTGAGGAAACGGGGCTGCCGTTTCTGGAACTCCAAAACTCTCTACTAGAAGCTCTTTGAGAGCACTCCCGATCCCGTAGAGATCGGGAAATAAAAGGGGAAGTCTTGAAGCCCCCGGGCGCTGCGCTAGTGTCGGAGGGGATACGGGATGAACCTCTTTAAGCTGGTGGAGAGAAAGTCGGCCTCAGGGTGGATAGGAGCGATGGCAGCCGCCTAGAGTGAAGCCAAGAGTGGATAGCAGTTTCGAGTGGTTGAGCGAAGGAGCCCCAGACGGAATATGGGAACTACACAGAGAAGCGCGGACTGAGGTGGGCGCAAAACTGACGGATTAACTAACAGCGGCGGACTAAAATAGAAGCGCAACAAGACGTAAAGAACAACAGCGTGAGGAAGAAGAAACTCACGGAGTGACTAGGCAATATCGGAGGACTGATAACCCTAGGACTCAGAGACGGTGGTGGAGAAAGAGGGAGCCGGAGAAGGAGATAAATCGTACAACCTAAATAACAGCGAGGGCTAAGAAGAATTTAAAGGGTTTTAGAAGTGCCTCTGGGACTTAAAAACAGAGTGGCGTTAGCAGCAATTGTAGAGAGAAAGACTAAGATTCGGGGGGAAGAATGACACGAATGGACTACAGGAAATAGTTACATTTACAGCCACTGACGAGATCGGAGAAGGTACGTTAAGTACTACTAAGGAAAAAAAAACTTTTCTCTTACTTTTATATTTAATAAATTGCTTTTTTATATGTTAGATAGTCAGTAAGATAATGAAAAACATGGGGGGGAAATTATATTATAACTTTGAAATATATATGTCTGGTGAATTCATAAAATTTGAAAAAGGGGAAGGTGAATGAATTATAACCTAGATTGATTGAAAATACTGTAAAATAAGAAGTGAAAACTTGTAAAATAATAACTAAGTAATGTTAAGTGATTAGTAATTAATGATAGTGTGGTCAAAGTGTGGAAACTCCATAAGGGAAACTAGCGACTGAAAATTATATGTTAGTGTGGGAAAGTTTTACACGAGCATTAAAAATGTCAACAATATCTACCATAAAGAAAACAGAGAAAAAACCAGCTATAAATACAACAACAATGGTGGCATCACCACTACAACAAAAAACATTAGCATGGTAGGAAAAGAAAAGGAGAAAGAAAAACCGGAATTGACACTAAATGTCATGCAAAGCATGTTTTCAGTGATCCAGGAAACACTGTTAAAAACACAAGAAAAAATAGTAGAAAACCATGAAGAAATGAGAACATTCCATGCAGAGATTAAAAATGAAATTGGAGAAGTTTGGGAGGATATTAAAAATATGAATGACAAAATTGGAGATATCCAACAATCAATAACAGAAAACGAACAAAGAATCAGAAAAGCAGAAACAAAAATAGACCAAGTAGAGACAAAAGTAGAGGCAATGGAGCAAAAAGCCTTTCAATTAAATAAGGAACTGTCTGACTCAATAGCAATGCTCGAGATGGAGAAAGCTTCATATTTTCTCCGTTTTCAAAATATAATAGAAGAAAAAGATGAAGACTTGGGAGAAAAAATGGAGGAGATAGTGTCAGAAATAATACAAAAAGACAAACTAGAAATAAAAGGACAATTGGACGAAACATACCGCGTACACACAAACTATATAAGAAGGCACTGCCTGGCGAGAGAAGTACATGTCAGATTCTCAAAACGATCAATTAGAGACGAGGTATATAGGAAATCTAGGGAAGAAATGCTGACATATAAAGGAAAAAAAATCACAGTCGTAAAACAAATACCCCGAAGAATCAGAAACCAACGTCAACAATACCTGTTTCTAACAACCCAACTGAACAGATATAAAATAATGTTTAGATGGTTAACTCCGGAAGGGAACTTGGTCACCTGGGAAGACAAAAAATACAAAACAGACACACCAGAAAAAGTGGGGGAATTTTATAACGTGCACTTTAACCAGGAGGAAGAACAGGAAAGTAAAGAAGAAACAGAAAGTAGAAGCCAGGAAGAAGAGCAAATAGAAGTGGTGCAAGAGAAAGAAGTAAGGAAAAGCCAAGAGAAAGAAAGGGAGGAAAGAGAAGGTGCAAAAACAAAATCACGGATGGAAACAAGACACACCAAAAAACAACTACATTAGGTAATGGAAGAGGCAATGAAACTTTTTTCTGTAAATATAAACGGACTAAACGCACCAAAGAAAAGATCTCAAACATTTACAAAATTACGAAAATTAGGAGCAGATGTGATACGCCTTCAAGAAGTACACATTAAAAAAGGGTACCAAAAAATATTAGAAAATCCAAAATTAGGAAAATTATATACATCCCTGATTCAAAAAAAGAAAAGAGGAGTAGCGATTTACGTAAAAGAAAGAATAGATTCGAAATTATATGCAGACAAGGAAGGCAGAATGGTGATGGTTGAGTTAGTACTAGAAAACAGGAAAATATTATTAGTAGTAATATATGCCCCTAACCAAAGTCAACAGGAATTTTTTAAGGGAATACATAAAAAAATAGTAGAATTAGAATACGAAGATATTTGTCTAATTGGAGATTACAATGCGATAGTAGACGTGAAAAAAGATTATAAAAGTGGCAAAAAGAATAAGAGAAAAAAAGAAATACTCTCAAAAGAATTTTTTCTACCCCATGGAAATAAATTTGAGAGATGTTTGGAGGGAAACACACGAAGATGAAAACCAGTTCACTTTCTGTTCTCACCCTCACCAATCCTTGTCCAGGATTGACATGGCCTGGATGACTGCGAATATTAGAACCGGGGTAAAAAAAATAGAAATAGAAGTAAATCAATGGGCAGATCATAACCCAATTTTGTAAACTGGAAAGGGAAAAAAAGGTTTAGGAGGTGGACAATGAATCAAAGGATATGTAAACAAAAAGAATTCAAACAAATGTTAGAAAAGGAATTAGAACTATTTTTTAAAATAAAAAAGAGGATACTTCTTTACAGAACACTTGAGATACGACAAAAGCATATATAAGGGGCTTGACGCATATATAGGGAAGAAAAACAAAGAGAGGAAACAACAGTTAGATAAACTATATGAAGAATTAAAAAACACAGAACATAAACTACAATAACATCCCTATAACAAAAAAATAAAAGAGGAATGGAAAACAATTAAACATAACTTAAATCTGATAAACCAAAAAGAACTAGCACAGAAAATAAAAATGGCCAAACAGAATTACTTTGAGTTTGTGAACAAAACAGGCAGGTGGCTGGCGTACAGATTGAAAAAAGATAAAGATAAAAGAATGATATACCAACTTAGAGATGAAAAAGGGGAAATTCAATATAGCAGGGAGGCGAAAAAAGAAATTATCCAGACATTTTATGCAAATCTATATAAACAAGAAGAACTAGAGGAAGAAAAGATAAAACAATATATAAAAAGATCGGATATGCCATCATCCGTGGCTTTGGGGTGAGATACCACCAGTACACTGATGACACCCAGCTGTACATCTCCACCCCAGGTCACCCCAACGATGCCCTTGAAGTGATGTCCCAGTGCCTGGAGGCTGTGCAGATCTGGATGGGGAGGAACAGGCTCAAGCTCAACCTTTCCAAGACTGAGTGGCTGTGGCTCCCGGCATCCCGATATAGTCAGTTGACTCCATCACTGACTATTGGGGGCGAGTCGTTGGCCCCCACAGAGAGGGCTCGCAATCTGGGAATCCTCCTGGATATGCAGTTGTCCTTGGAGGAACATCTGACAGCTGTGACCAGGGGGACCTTTTGTCAGGTTTGCCTAATTCGCCAGTTGCGGCCCTTTCTTGATCGGGATTCCCTGTGCACAGTCACTCATGCCCTCGTCACCTCTCGCCTTGACTACTGCAACGCTCTCTATATGGGGCTCCCCTTGAAGAGCACCCGGAGGCTCCAGCTGGTCCAGAACGCAGCAGCGCGGGCGCTCCCATGTAACACCGCTCCTGCGTGAGCTGCACTGGCTCCCGGTGGTCTTCCGGGTGCGCTTCAAGGTGTTGGTTATCACCTTTAAAGTGCTCCATGGCATAGGGCCTAGCTATCTTCGAGACTGCCTGCTGCCACCGACGACCTCCCATCGATCTGTGCGCTCCCACAGAGAGGGCCTCCTCGGGGTGCCATCAGCCAAACAGTGCAGGCTGGTGACCCCCAGGGGGAGGGCCTTCTCTGTGGGGGCACCTACCCTCTGGAATCAATTGCCTCCAGAGATAAGGAGAATCCAAGACCTCAGTGCCTTCTGCCGTGCCCTTAAACCTTCCTTTTCCAGCAAGCCGGGCTGGCCTAATTTTTTAAGTGTTTTTAAGTGTTTTGTTTATCGTTTTTAATTAATGAGGCCAAATTTATATATACTTTTAATTGTATTTTAATATTTGTATTTGATGTTTCACCGCCCTGAGTCCTCAGGGAGAAGGGCAGTATACAAATTCTAAATAAATAAATAAATAAATAAATAATAAATAAATAAATAAATAATAAATAACAGATGAACAAAGAGAAATGCTAAACAGGCCAATAACTAAGATGGAATTGGAGTCTGCACTGAAAAAGCAAAAAAATAACAAAACACCGGGGCCAGATGGGCTACCGGTGGAATTATATAAAACTGTACAGGAAACAATAGGAGAAACTATGTTAGAGGTATATAACGAGGCTCTGGAGAAGACAAAAATCCCGTTAACCTGGACGGAGGCAATAATCACAATCATACCCAAAGTGGACACAGATCATCAATTAATTCAAAATTATAGACCAATATCCTTATTGAACACAGATTATAAAGTATTTGCAATAATTATAGCGGAAAGAATCAAAAAAGTATTGAATAATTATATTCATCTGGACCAAAATGGATTTCTGCCGGGCCGCCAAATTAAGAACAATATGAGAATAATAATAAATGCACTTGAATATTACGAAGCACTTCCGGAGAAACAAGCTTCATTGGTTTTCCTTGATGCCCAAAAAGCATTTGACAACCTAAATTGGAAATTTTTAAAGGGGCAATTAAAGAGTATGCAATTCGGAACAAAATTTGAAAAAAACATAGGAGAAATTTACACAAAACAAATAGCAAGAGTAATTTTGAATGCGACACGACAGACCAATTCGATATAACAAAAGGAGTTAGACAAGGCTGCCCACTGTCTCCATTATTGTACATCTTAACACTGGAGATCTTGTTAAAAAAAATTAGGGAAGACCAAAAAATTAAAGGGTTAAAAATAAGACGAGAAGAATACAAGGTTCAGGCTTTTGCCGATGACCTTGTATTTATAGCAGAGGAACCATTAGAAGTAGCACCAAAATTGTTTAAGAAAATAGAGGAATTTGGAGAGGTGGCTGGACTAAAAATAAATTGAAATTAATTGAAATTAATAGTAAAAAATCTTATGAAGAATCAAGAAAAGGAATTGGAGAATAGTACACAAATTCAAATAACGAAGAAAATAAAATACTTAGGGATCTGGCTGTCACCAAGAAGCTCGTCAATAAAAGAAAACAATTATGACAAATTAATAATACAGATAAAGAAAGATTTGGATAATTGGAGAAACCTACAGATTTCACTAATGGGAGGAATCTCCACTATTAAAATGAACATCTTATCAAAACTATTATATTTATTTCAGGTCTCTCCAATAAAATTAGAGAATTTTTTTTTTTGAAACATTGAATAAGATAATGTCCAAATTCATATGGCAGGGGAAGCAACCACGAATTAAACTTAAGCTACTCCAAGATACAAAAGATAGAGGAGGAACAGCACTCCCGGATTGGGAACTCTATTATCAAGCGGCGGTGTTATGGGTAAAGGATTGGATGGAATTAAAAAACAGCAGGATATTAACTATCGAATGCCACGAACTACAAGCGGGCTGGCACTCCTTTCTATGGGATGAAAGATATAAAACACATATCTATTTTAAAAGACACACAATTAGGAATACAATACTACCAATCTGGCTAAAAATTAAAAAACAACAGTATACAAAAATTCCGATTTGGCTATCACCATCAGAAGCGGTAAGGCACCCAAACTTAACAGAACCTAAAAATATAATTAGATACAAAGACTTAATTGATCATCAAGGGAAACTGAAAACCAAACAACAATTAGAAATAGACCTAAATAGAGAAATCGACTGGTGGACTTTCACACAGATCCAATCTAAACACAAGGAACACATAAAAATATATGAAATTTACAGAGAGAAACAAGAACTAGATAAAATTATATTAGACGCAGAAGAAAAATTAATTAGTAAAATTTATAAATTTCTACTGCGATACAAGATGGAGGAGGAAATAGTGAAGAGTACGATGATCAAATGGATGCAAAATTTTAATCATACAATAGACTTGGAGAAGTGGGAAGAACTATGGCAAATGAATTCAAAATTAACATTAGTGGTGGCATATAAGGAAAACCAGCTGAAGATGTTTTATAGGTGGCATATGTCGCCTACGAGACTGGCAAAAATCCATCCGAAAAACAGTTCATTATGTTGGAAATGTAAAAAATCACAAGGTACCTTTTACCATCTATGGTGGATGTGCCCGGCAACAAAGAAATTTTGGTTTAACATTAAGAAATGGTTGGAACAAATAATAAAGTTACAAATAGAGAAGAAACCAGAAACTTTCCTGCTAGGAATCTTCACAAAAATATATCCTAAAGATATAAAATACCTGATGATACATATCCTAATGGCAGCTCGGATAACGTACGCAAAAAAATGGAAACAGGAAAAAATCCCAACGGACGAAGAGTTAATAGATAAAATTGTGCAGTGCGCTGAAATGGATAGACTAACAAAAGAGATTAAGGAAAAAGAAGAGACAGAGTACTACAGAATATGGGACAAATGGTACCAATGGTATAACGCCACTACTAAAGATACATAGATACAAGAAGGATAGAATAAAGATGTAAATATGTATATAAATAATTTCTTATGGGCAAATAAACATGAACAGGGAAATCCAAAAACAACGGTATAATCCAAATATAAAGATTGCTAAAGGGGGAATCCTAAGGGGGGGGAGAAGGGGGGGTGAAAAACTACTAGGCTCAGAATAAGGGGAATAATCACAACCGTATTAGTTGAAGAACCACTGTGAAATATTGCTTTAAAAGAAAAATTTACTTATATGTTGTATGTTTTGTAAATGTTTTTATATGTGTTTTATATGTGTTTTAATAAAGTTTATAAAAAAATTTGTAAAAAAAACAATTTTTTTTTAAAATTTGATTTATATGCCGCCCTTCTCCGGAGACTCAGGGCGGCTTACAATGCGTTAAGCAATAGCCTTCATACTTTTGTATATTTATACAAAGTCAGCTTATTGGCCCCACAAACTGAGTCCTCAATCTACCCATCTTAGAAAGGATGGAAGGCTGAGTCTACCTTGAGCCTGGGGAGAATTGAACTCGCAGTAATTGCAGGCAGCTGGATGTTAAATGCTGCCTTAGGAGGCATTAGCCTCCTACGCCACTCAGGCTACAAATCGTTTAAGCAATTTTTCTGTTATTTTATTCCCTTATGGTCTAGCAGTTAAAATAATTGCTCATTTGCTTTCATTATTTTTTAAAAGAAATTTGTTCATATTTATAGATTTTGTTTCTTGGTGTGTGGGAATTCTGGATAGATGTTTCAGTGACAGGCTTACTTGGGGAAAGGACATTTAGTCTTTTAATTTTGCATTCTGAGGAAAAAAGTTTCAAATAATTCACAGACACCACTTTAGCATATTAATTCATAAATCATATTTTGCTTATTTAGATTCTGTATCTAATTCTTTATTTTCTAAATTTTCCTTAATCGAGGAATCCCCAATCCCCATACCCAATTAATGGAGTTCCATGTGGATTTGGTTTCCTTGCTTTGCTGCTAAGGCTTTGACACATGGATTTCAGTTTGCGTTCTTGACATTCATATGTGCACACGCACATATTAACATGTAGTCTCCTAACTTTTAACTTACTTACTTTAGCACAAAAACTTACTTATTCATGGATGCTGAATTCTCAAAGTGATATTCCTAAATATTTTTTTTCTTTCAATTTCCCCAATATTGGAATACTGTGAAATAATATTCTAGTACTCAACCAGAAGGTTGAAAGTCTGAGACGGGGAGAGCTCCCATTCTTCCTCTAGCTCCTGCCAATCTAACAATTCCAAAGCATGCAAATGCAACTCGATAAATAGGTAGCACTTTGGTAGGAAGGTAATGGCATTCTGTGCACTTCGGTGTATGTTGGCCACTTGACCACGGAAGCCTTTTTAGACAATGCTCCCTTGGCTAAGAAACTGAGATGAGTACCGCCCTCTAGAGTCAGACATGGCTGGACAGGGGAAACTTTTACTTCCTCCCCCTCTTTTTTTTTTTTTTTGGTGGAGAACACCATCTTGATAACTATAGCTGATTGACTGAAAAGCTTTTAGTGGATTCTTGGCAAACTTCTCTAATTTTGATTTTTTTTTTTTCTTTGTGAATTCATGTCATAGTGATTCCTAATTTTCTTCGTCCTTAAAGTTAGCAATATTTTAATAGCTCTTATTTATTGTGATTTTATGACACTGTTAAACTTGCAAACAATACTGAATACCACCCAATATTTTTCATTATAGTGCCCGAAGCGACAAAAACAAGTTTAAGCCAACCAGTGACCGCCAGCCCAATTGGCAGCTCTCCATCGCCACCTATAAATGGTGGCAATAATGCCAAAAGGGTGGCAGTGCCGAATGGTCAACCGCCAAGCGCTGCCCGCTACATGCCTCGGGAGGTGCCGCCGCGATTTCGTTGCCAGCAGGACCACAAAGTGTTATTGAAACGTGGACAGCCCCCTCCGCCATCTTGTATGCTCCTTGGAAGTGGAGTAGGGCCTACTTCCTCTCCAGCACCTGGAGCAAATCCAAACAACGCACAACCAGTAACAGGAGTGCTACTGCCATGTGACAGTGGGACTGCAACCGGTATGAAACCATTAGCATTCTGCTTAGTATTTTGCTGTCTGCTGTCATATATTTGTGTATTTTGAATTTAGAAATTGATTTTTTATTTACTCATTTATATCCTGAAATCTCTGGCAACCTTTGAAGGAGAATCACAGTCATTGGTAATAAGGCAGATTACAAATCAAATAAATATTGCAATAAATATTTTTTAGAAAGTTTTTACTTTAATTATTCACATAAAACTAGGTAAGTAGTTTTTTTATAAAAACAGATTACATTTTTTTCCAGCATATTTCCTTTGAGGGAAGTGAAAAAAACATTCTAATTTCAAACTATTCTGATTTCAGGTCAGAGATTTGGAATCTTCTGAACCTGAAAATATGAATATTAGTTCATATGAATTCAGAAATAACCTGATACTAGATCAGGTTGTTATCAGAACCAATGAACATATTAAAGTTATCACATGCCCAGAAGTTTGTTTTTAGCAAGAGAAAGAACCATAATGAAATTGAACATTCTATAGTGAAATAAACTTGCATGTTGATACAGCGCAGTCACTAGAATTTGTAATGCTGTCATAGTTTTTAAGTGAAAACACAAGAACATTTTTGTTTCCAGCATGAAACAAAATGTTTCTTTTTCAAGCTGTCTCACAGAGTGCCTGCGGCATTGTATTTAAATTGTTTTGCAACATATGATTGGAAATCAAATAAATAAGATAAATAAATGTGATTGGACATTTTTTTCGTCCAAATCTCTCCTGCCTAGCCAGCACAGCAGTAAGGTCCAGTCTTCACTGCTGATGGCTAGGCCAGATGAGATGATGTGAATATTGAGAAGAAACAAGCACTGAACATATCCAAATGGAATATGAAAGGTTGAAGTTGCATTAGCCTGCCTCCAAAGTTATAGTTGCTTCTTGTTTTTTAATTATTGCTGAGAAGTTAAAATAGGTAAGTTTTATATATGTACCTGCTTCATTTTGCATGTAAGTCTTGTAAAGGAAAGTATATGAATTACTTTGCTTCAGAGTCACATAACTGTATTAACTGTAAATATAAAGACAGTCAGATCCAACATGAGACCTAAAGAACATAATTTTTCTTAAGACTTTCTGCGAGAAACTGCTTTGAATACTTATATATTCCTAGTTGTGCTATCAGTGATAGCATCTAATCACTTTATCTTTTATCAGCCTTTACCATTAATGACCTTTGATTTTTATTTTTATTTTTATTTTTTTAAGCATCAGGATCTTCCCCAATGACTCTTTCTCATGTGTCCAAACTAAATTTTAGCTGCACTATTAGGGCTATTGTGACTTCCAGTTTTACTTCATCTAGCATTGAATTATTTGCTTTTCTTATGGTTCATGGGGCTCAGGTCAATTTTCTTCCAACATTGAAATTCAAAGGCATCAGTTTTCCTTTGTTCAGCCATTCTTATGGTCCCATTTTCATAGCTATATATTACCACTAAGATGTAACTAGTAACATGTGCCTCTATTTTATAGCTTCAGTCATGAATTTTTGAACCTAGGAAAATAATCTACTATATTTATGTGTATTTGTTTAGATTGGCATTGCCTATTGTTTTAACCTTAGTTTCTATTAATATTGAGCAATAGTATACTACTACTGTAATATCTCTTTCACCTTCCACAAGGGATTCCTTAGGTTTTCCTTGATTTCAGCTGTCAAGGTGATGTATTCTGCATATAAATTAACCTTGGCAACTCCTGTCCCAATTTTGAACCATTGAATTGTTCCATATTCTGTTCTAACTGTTGTTTCCTTGGTCATCATACAACAAGTACCTGAGTAACCTGGCATTTCCTTGTTTTGAAAAGGTAGGCCATGCAATAGTTCAAAGGGCAGGCCATAGTCCACATAATCAGTAACTCTAGTATAATCAAGTAAACAAATAATTGCTATCTTTTGAAAGTCAGTGATTTGTGTTATTATTTCTTGCTTTTAAAATTATAAAAACTCCTTCGTCTTTCCCATTATCCATCAGATGTTAGCAATGTAACCTTGGGTACCCGTGCTTCTTCTGGGTCAAATTGTATGTCTGTCAGTTCTTGTTCAATGTATTATTCAGTTTTGGATTTCATGCTTTTACTAGCATGTGAGATACATACAATAAATGTTTCTACATGTAGTAACACTGGAAAGTGATTGTCTTAAACTGGGGAATAACTTCATAACAGCCTGTAAAATGGAATATATTTCCAGTGAAAATTATTTAATTTTATTTAAATTATTTAATTTTCAGTCATTTGACCAGTCCAAAAGATGAATTCCGAAGGGTTATTTTTTTTTTTTTATTTTTTTTTTGGGGGGGGGGGGGCTTTAGAATATAGACTTAAGTCTGTTAGCTGTTTGAGCCAAATAGCCCTGTGTAGTTTGGTTTACTATAAAGGCTTGCAAAGGGGAATGCACTTCTTTAGTTTGGTGACACCACTGATAGCATATGAATATTATAATACCTTAATTTGGTATTAAAATAATAAGTTATTACAGCATGAACATTGGAGAATGTAGTAGGAAGTTTAAATATAAAGCTTTTCAGTTCAGACCATAGTTTTATGACCTGAAATTTCTATCTTGACAGGGTAGGCAGTCACTAATAGCTTGTATGGTGCAATTTATAAAGCAGTCTGTCATAGCTACGTATAGCAAGTTGCTTAAAGGAGCAAAGGCTTCCTGGCATTAAACACAAAGTGGTAGCAACTAATGCATCCAGTACAACTTTGGGTCTACTCCTTTTGGCATCAACATCTTGTACCCAGAGAGTATGAGCTGAAGCCACTGAGTGTTAAATCTTTGGATATCCAGACTTCTTAAAGCATTATAACATCTAGAATGAGTTCTACAAAAGGTTGATTTTACTATATATTGACCATTGAAATGTTAATTTATGTTTTATTAACAGGGTGATGTAGAGGTTCCCAACGGGGTATTTTGAGTGATTGCTGCCACAGAATTAAGAGTACACATCCTACATGCACACTGTTTATTTCCCCACATCAGTTATTTTGATAGTATGCTAAATAGTATGCTAAAAATTATGTTTGGCTATCTGTATTCTTACTGAACAAATGATATAAACATGCTGGATACATCATGCTCTGATTTATATTGATGGATTATATAACAATATTTTTTATATAGTTGTCAGATTTATCTGCTGCCTATCTCGCCATTGGGCTACTCTAGGCAGTTTACAACAGTGGTCCCCAACCTTTCCGGCTTTGCAGTCTGATGGGGGGAGGGAATGGTTCTGTGTGAGCGTTGTGTAAGCCATTAGTACAAATGGAGCTGTGCATGCTGTCCCACCACTTGCGCAGCCCGGGGGTTGGGGACCCCAGCTTACAATAATAAAAATGAAGAAAAATGAAAAGTGTAAACAGAACAGAAGTAAAATAATAAAACAATAAAATAAACAAATGACAAAGCAACACAATGAGAATAATACATCAAAATGGTAACCAGAAAGCTAGGGGGGCTGGAGAGCAGTTAGCAATATAATACAATGATCAAGAACTCGACATTTTTGGTAATCCTTGTATCTAAAAATGTCCTAGAAGAGGATAGTACTTTTATCAATCTCCTGTGTTCTCTTCTGTGCACCAAAACTTTTTTTTTCTCAAAATTTCTCTATTGGTGTTTCATTTTTATAGGTGTGAGATCTGAGTAAATTAACCACAGCTAAACAACCCTGCTTTGCTGCCTTTTTTGCTCATATTGCATTGTCAGGTGTTCATAAGTCAAGTTTATCACAAAAAGATGTTTGTACCTCCAATAATTTCTTTGACAATAGGTCGTTTCTACTTCATATACAGCAGCCCCAAGGAATCCAGAAAGCCATGATGCTGCTGCTCTTGAGTACTCTCTGTGATGATTCTGAAGTCTAATGTGACTGTAAATTTAAAATCCTGTTCAGTATCTTCAACATTTCTAGTATAGAGCTTGAAATCTTAGGATTGTCTGATCAACCACTAGCTGGATACCATGCTTATAAATATGAAAAGTCTTCAAAGCACTTCTGACCAGGTGTGGAGGAGAAGCAGTTCTGAAGTGACACTGGTAACTCACATTGTTAGTTTTATCAGAACTGAAATCAGACTATTTTGCAGTATCAAACCATATCTGCCTCAGTATAAAATATTTATTTACATTCCACACTCCTCCTCTTTGCTCACCAATTTCAACAAACCATAGTGAGTCTTTTTAGCACATGGAAGTACAATTGGGAATCCATTTCTGAAGTAGTTTACCATTCTAATGCCATCCATCTCTTTCCCAGTTATTAGTATCATGACCTTGTCTTAAGAATCTTCCGTGGATGAAGAAGAGAAGCAGGAAGAAGGTTTATCAAAATGCCAACTCTTTGCTGTGGGATCTCAGCAAAGTGTATGTGGTACCAGGATTTAGCAAAGGCATTGAGACAACAGCTTTTATCATTCCCATCCAAAGTAACAGTAGATTGACCAAGATCTTCTTCCTAGTTGTGAAGCATTCAGGCACCTAAGGAAGAAAAAAGTGAATTCTATGCCTGGCAGTAGTAATCTCTGAAAAAAAGCCAAATCGGATCATGGCCATCCATATTACAGCAAATGCAGAAGCTCCCTGGACTCAACAGTAATGCCATTTATGAAGGTCTTATGACAATTTCTACTAAGAGTTTCTTTGCTGCTAGACAGCTTCCTAGACTTGGTTCATATTTGGATTAGCTTTTTTGTTGATTGTTCTTATATGGCATCTGCCAAGTAAGAAAGCCTTAAATATATACAAAATAGTTCAATTTTATTCATAACCTAGGGTTAGACCTAATGTAATCATCATTTTTTAAACTGTTAGAATTAAGATGAAGCCATTTGTAAGGCTTGGGCATTCAGAAACAGGTGCTATTCCGGTTGAGGTATTCTGAAA
The DNA here is from genome assembly GCF_059756535.1 of Pantherophis guttatus. NCBI lineage: Eukaryota > Metazoa > Chordata > Lepidosauria > Squamata > Colubridae > Pantherophis > Pantherophis guttatus. The sequence goes on from NC_142069.1 coordinate 31,840,545, forward strand.
CTGCTATACTATACAAACACCACCCATTGGTATCATTGCCAATAATAAATTGGTATTTATCTATGTAAACAAATAAACAGAATGGCCACAGACAGGCAAAAAAAAAAAAAAACCAACAGTGGGTACAGGAGTGTCTTCTGACTTCCTGCCAACTGTCCCATTGACTTTGCTTGTGGGAAGCTGGCAGGGAACATCAGAAATCACAAACACATAACTGCAGGGACACTGGAGCCACAACTTTGGAAATAAATGTTGTCTGAAGATCTTTGAAATTCCAATTCCACAGGAGTAATGGGTCCCATTACTCCTGTGGAACAGATTTTTCACATGTCTTTAAGTTAGAGGATTTAAGACACCCTGATTCAAAAATCGGTGGGCTCTGATGCACTGTTTGGATTAATTAAAGGTACAGACTGACAATGAGTGTTTTAGTGGTGCATAGATATTATAGTCTTCCATTCACCTGTTCGCTTTCACAGATTTAAGCCAATAAAAATAAAATAGAAATTTTCTTCCTTATGGTAAGTAAGATGCATTGTATTCCAGATTGCTTTTCTCCAATGGAATGTTTGATTTCCTTCTTAGCACTTTGATCATTTCCAGGCTAAGTATTATTTCAGAATCAAACATAAAATATTAGTAGCCAATTCTCATGCTGTAAGTGATCTACTTTCTCAAAAATCCCATAGGCAGTATGGTTCTACCATCAGACTTAGACTTTACAGCTGTTTATAGCTGAAGCTGACAAGGCAAGAGCCAACCATTCTTGGGCCAGTCAGAACTGTTAAATAAGCATTGAACAGATCTTTTTCTAGTTATTTTCAAAACAGGACTTGGGAATTAATCACATTTTAAACACTTCATTTTCATTGCATTCAATTTAGGTTTCTCTTCACATAGTACTGATTTCCAGATAATGAACAGAATCATGTATTTTTAATTCATTTTTATTTTATTTATTTGTGGTCCTGTCTTTTATTATTTTTACAAATAACTCAAGGCAGCGAACATATTCAACACACTTCCCTCATAGCAAAACCCCCTTGTGTTGAGTTGGGCTGAGAAAAATTGATTGGCCCAAAGTCACCCAACCAGCTTTCATGGCTAAGGCAGGATGTGAACTCCTCCCACTTTCTAGCCTGGTACCTTACTTTTTTCTTTTGGTTGTAGGTCCACTGCAAAAGGAGGCCATATGCATATTTCAGAATTTTGAACAGTTAACATCTGCAGCCTTATTATTTTTCAACATTCTCACAAGTGGGATTATTTCCTTTTCATCAATTCGTTCTTGGACACTAATATTTACAGGTAGCTTTCATCTTATAACCATAATGAGGCCTTCCCATTATGGTCATAAGTTTTGATGTCAAAAGTGGATCATCCTTGTTACCGACTTAATTTTATGAGCTTTTTGAAGCTGTAGTTCAACAAATCATCATAGTCCTTAAACATATCCATGATCATTAAGCAAACTCATTGTTTTCTATGGGGCATTTTGCTGGAAACTGGAAGTAAATGCCAAGTTTGGGCAAAAGGGCTGTAAATCACAGTCATGTGACCAGTTATAACTCAAGGACCACCTGTATAGCATTCTTCCATTCCCTCACTTCAGCTTCCTTTCAAATAATTTCATGAGTTTTATTTTTAATTCTGTTCATTTTGTTGGAGGTTATTTATTTTAGATTCATTTTCCAAACAGTTTTTTAAAATTTTTGTAAACATTGCTTGGCATAGTCTCCTGATTTTTCCTCATTCTCTTTATTCCTTGCAACAATCTTTTTCTTTGTCTAAATCTTACACAATTACTTTCTCTCAGGTATTGCAGCAATGATTATCTTTATATTTTCCCTACTAAGCGTCTTTCACCTTCCTCATTCCACTAAGCATTCTTTTTCATTAATCATGTTTAATGCTGCATCTCACTCTTCTGTAGCATTCTGTACTTTACTGTTTTAAGCAGCTTCTACATCCTCTTTCCTTGTATTTCCTTTTCATTCTGATAGAATATTAATTTGTTTTCTAATTCTCATAGAAGATTCATATATTGTTTTTGTGCCTTTTTAAACTTTCATTACTGTTTTTCTCCCACTTTTCCTCCATGTCGATTTTGTTCCCAAATCCATTCTTGACTAGCAAATAATTCTCTCCCATATTCAGAACTTCTCATCGCTATTTTATGCTTCACTAATTCTACAGTTTCAGCATAACAATTTAAATCAGTTGTAATTTTAAATTTATATTCGTAAGTATGTATAGATTTATGGTTAGATTATATACTTAAACTAAGATTTTTTTTTAAACAGACCATTCCCATTCTTAATAGTAACTTTTTCTTTACAATCTTAGCTCATTCCTTCTCATCCATTTAAATTGTCTAGCAGAATTTTTTTTCCTCCTTCGGTCATGTTCATTCAACAATTTGCATAATTTTACCCAAACCTGGTTTACCTGTTTCTTTTGCTATCATAATTCATTGGAATATGACATACAATTACCAACCTATAGATATCTATTTTCATAAATACCTGCAACAACCGATATAGCACTGTTTCATACTTTATGAAAAACACTTTACACTATTTATTTATAATTAATCTGCATCTTTATTTCTCTCCAGGTATTCGTGTCCACACCATTCCAATCCATGTTCACACCATTCCAATCACTGGTTCATTTTCTTTACCATTTTCTTTTTATAATACCATTTGCAATCTTTAATATTTTATTTATGTACATGTCATATTTCTAAACCATCCGTCTCCTTCAGAGTGGGACTCTGTGCTATATACAATATAATATGATCAATAAATAAAACAATCTAATATGCCATGTGAGCCAAAGATATTGTCCTCTACTGCACTCATTGTGGATTTAGTTAATTTGGGCTTTCACATAACACTTTCCAGCGATATAGAGAAGTTTAGACTAGATTACTAGTTGTAGCAGTGCCTATACTAGATGCAGAATACTTTTACAGTACCCAATCATTTTGGCATATTGTGAGCAGTATAATACAAGCACAACCAATACTAATTTTACTCCAGTACTTTCAAACTATTCTATGCAAGTTAGGATCTCTCTTAACTGGAGTGTTTAACTTGCAGGTCCATGTACCATAGTCTGCATCCAACCAACTAGGAAGTATATGCAGTGAAGAATGTCTTTCACAGGATTGTGAAACATTTAACATTTCAGCAAACCTGTATATATTACCTAAGCTCTTACATGGATTTATGAATAATTTGGTCTGTTGCCTTTTTAGATTCAACAACTGGAGGTGCTGCTGCTTCAAATTATGCAAATTCCACTTGGGGTCCTGGAGTGTCCTCCAACAGCACCAATGTCAACCCTACTCATGTCTGGGACAAGGTGATTGTAGACGGGTCTGACATGGAAGAGTGGCCTTGTATTGCTAGCAAAGATACTGAGTCTTCTTCCGAAAACTCCACAGACAACAACAGTGCCTCAAACTCCGGCTCAGAGAAGAGCACTCTGCTGGGAAGCACCAGTAGCAACAAAGGAAAAGGAAACCAGTGCCAGTCTGGAAGCTCTGGTAATGAATGTAATCTTGGGGCTTGGAAATCCGATCCCAAGGCTAAACCTGTTCAATCTTCCAGTCCTTCAGCAGAGAGTAATGGTAGTCTAACAAGCTGGAGAAACTTGAGTGGGCAGGATAGAATTGGCCCCAATCCTGGCTTCAGCAACTTTAACCCAAATAGCAACCCATCTGCTTGGCCAGCACTAATTCAGGAGGGCAATTCAAGGAAAGGGACTTCAGAAACTGATAATGGTGGTTCAAATGCACAGATTAATACAACAGGTCAGACTTCTAGGGAACAGCAGTCAAAGATGGAAAATGCGGGTGTTAATTTTGTCTCTGGCAGAGAACATGCTCAAATCCACAACACTGATGGACCAAAAAATGGAAATGCTATATCCTTGAACTTAAGTTCACCAAACCCAGTAGAGAATAAGGGAATGTCCTTTGAAATGGGTTTTGGGAACCCCTCCAGGAGCACTGATACCCCTTCACAAAGCACTGGAGAGAGAAAAACTGGGAACGTTGGGTCTTGGGGTACAGCTAGGGGGCCTTCTGGAATGGACTGTGCTTCTAATCAAAGTAATTCTGGAAATCATGGGAACAATGGGAAGGATAGGGAAGACTTATGGAAGGGAGCTTCTGTTCAAAAATCAAATGGGTCAAGAAATGAATCTTGGGATAATAATAATAGATCTACGGGTGATGGGTCTTGGACCGTTGGCCCTCAACACTCTGGTGAAAGTAAATGGAATGAAGGGAACAAAATGACATCAGGGATGTCTCAGGGAGAATGGAAACAGCCGTCTGGGTCTGATGAACTGAAGATTGGTGAATGGAATGGTCCAAACCAACCAAATTCTAGCACTGGAGCATGGGACAATCAAAGGGGCCACCCGCTTCCTGAAAACCAAGGTAATTCCCAGGCTCCCTGTTGGGGACGATCTTCTAGTTCTGCAGGAAGTGAGATTGGAGGTCAAAGCACTGGAAGCAACCATAAAGCAGGAAGCAGTGATAGTCACAATTCTGGACGCCGATCATACAGGCCTACCCATCCTGATTGTCAGGCAGTTTTGCAAACTTTATTAAGCAGGACTGATTTAGACCCCCGAGTGCTTTCAAATACCGGTTGGGGTCAAACTCAAATCAAGCAAGATACTGTTTGGGACATAGAAGAGATGCCAAGAGCTGAAGGAAAGTCTGATAAAGGTACTGAGGGGTGGGAGAATTCTGCCATACAGACAAAGAACTCAGGGGGCTGGGGAGATGCACCCAGCCAAAGCAATCCAATCAAGTCTGGATGGGGTGAGCTTTCAACTCCAACAGAATGGAAAGAGCCCAAAAACACTGGAGGATGGAATAATGATTACAAGAGCAATTGTTCTAACTGGGGAGGGGGAAGACCAGAAGAAAAAGTCACAACATCTTGGAATGAGAATTCCAACAAAGACCCAGGATGGAATGGGCGGCCACCTAATCAGGGATGGTCTTCTGGGAAGAATGGCTGGGGAGAAGAAGTTGACCAAACAAAAAATGGCAATTGGGAAACTTCAGGAAACAAATCAATATCAGGTTGGAGTGAAGCTGGCCAGAATGAGATTGGCACTTGGGGTAATAATGCAAATTCAAACTCTTCTTCTAAAGCAGGGTGGGATAATAATAAAAGAACTCCAGCATGGAATGATACTGGTAGACAACCCAGTTCCTGGAATAATCCACAACAGCACCATCAGCAGTCAGAGGCACCCAGTTCCTGGGACCCACCACCACCTCAACCACCACAGCCTCCAGGTAATGGAAGGCTACCCAATTCTAACTGGAACAGTGGGCCACAATCAACTGTCTCAAAGGATGAAGAACCCAGTGGCTGGGAAGAACCATCCCCCCAGTCAATTAGTCGTAAAATGGATATTGATGATGGCACCTCAGCATGGGGAGACCCCAATAGTTACAACTATAAGAATGTGAACCTGTGGGACAAGAACTCACAAAGTGGACAAGCTTCACGAGATCAGAACCACCCTCCTCCAAGGCCAAGCAAAGTAACAACCTCAGGTAATTTTTTTAATGATCTTCATGATGATGCAAACAGTTCATCTTCTTACTAAACTCAGATCTACAATAATTTTCAAATCTGTTCTGTAGTTTGCCATACATCTAATGTGTCCTTGAAATAACAGACTATAAACCTTGAATTCAGTAGTCTTATATAACATATTACGAAATGCTTACTGTTTATAGGCAATTTTATTCTTGTGTCTGATATGTCAGGAAGGAGAATTCTGGACTGTCTTTATCTTTTAAAAAAAGAATAGAATTTTATTTATTTATTTATTTATTTAATTTATATACCGCTCTTCTCCCGAAGGACCCAGACTGTGCCAGAACCTCATTCACATTGGACAAAGAATCAGATTCCTGTGATGTTCCTATCACATAGCATGCTTAATGCATAGTTAATGTAAATAAAATTCATAAAGCATTTATGTCCAGAAACTATGAGCTCCTTGTTACAATTTCTGTCAAGGAGAATAAAGGAGCAGCAGAAGATAGATTCTCCACTAGATCAGGACTGGTTGGATCCTTGGAACCTATTTTCTCCAGGATTGCACACCTTTTTATTGTTAGATGGGTTTTTAAATACAATATTCTACAAATTATTGAATATTTAAGTTTTTCTGAATACTTCTCATTTAGGAGAAGGGAGCATGAACATAAAAGGATAGGTTTCTAATGTTCTATCCAACAGATTGGTCCTTTTAAGGCTAACTGTTATATCAGATTAACACGTACAATTTACCAGTATAATATAGATTGGGTGCTTGTAAATATTCATAACAGTAATAATAATTATTTTGTTATAGAGTCTGATATTAATAACTATTTGAGCAACTTATGTGATTCCAATTCCAACAACTTATGTGATTCCAATTATTTTGCTTTTCCAGACGTCAGGAGTTAAAAAGCATATTACATTTCACTTAGATGTACCCAAGCTCTTAAGTGCTTCTTCGGCTTTATATTGTATTGTTATATGAACAGTTAATGTCAGAAAAACAATGGAGGAAAATATGTTATCTTTTTGCCAATATACAGATTGATACTATCATAATCATATTTTTCTGAGCAAATTGTGGATAACATTGATTATATATGATCATGGTATAATGTATTCCATATATATTATATTAACATTTTTCTGATCTCATTCAGAGAATTCTTATCTGAAGTCCTCCTCCTCTCTCTCTTACACACAGTTTGTGATTATTTTGAATTCTATTGACTGTAAAATCAAATTCTACTGTTAATGTAATACTGTAATGGTGACACTGTTACTTGATTTAACACAGTAATGTAGGGTTTAGAATAGATATTAAAACTGTTGTATGATAAAGTAGAATCAGCTGTGTAGAAAGAGAATGCTTTACAAATAATCCTCAATTTATGACCACAATTGAGCCCCACATTTCCGTTGCTAAGCAAGGTAATTGTTAAGTGAGTTTGCCCCATTTTATGAGCTTTCTTGCCACAATTGTTAAGTGAATAACTGCAGTTTTTAAGTTAGTAACACAGTTGTCAAGTGAATCTGCTTCCTTGGTGAATTTGCTTGACAGAACGTCGCAAAAGGGGATCACATGACCCCAGATGCTGCAACGGTTGCAAGTTTGAAAAGCAGTCGTAAGTCACTTTTTTCACTGCTGTTTTAACTTTGAACAGTCATTAAACGAATGATTGTAAGTCAAGGCCTACCTGAATTTTGAGGTTATGTTGTGAATATTAGAATATTATTTATTCACTAGCCTAGAATTAAAACTCTTTCTGTATTTAGTCTGGAACAAAAGCACACCTCCTGCACCAGATAATGGTACCGCTGCTTGGGGTGAACCAAATGAAGCCAGTCCTGGTTGGGGTGAAGTAGAGGAAGCAGGGACTTCTACCACATGGGGAAATGGATCCTCCAGTACATCAAATGCCATAAAACCTAGTAAGTACTTCCTAGTTTCCTCTTTTAAAACAACAATAATGTATATTTTGAATTTTTTTTTATTAAAACTAATTGTTGAAAACACAAAAAAAAAAACAGTTCCTAGAAAATAATATAGTTTTATAAACAGAAACAGAATTGAATTCAGCAGGAATCCACAAGGGAATATTTGGTAAGTCAATCTCTCACCAGCACTCCAAACTCAGAATCACACCTAGGAGAACTTCTGCAAAACAATATTTCAGTTCCCTAACTGAGCCAAAAGGATTCAATTACTGAACATCACTCAGAGATCAAATACCAACCTTTATCCACATCTTGGCATCCACCAGGGTATCATTGCCATTGCAGCATTAATCCCAGGTATGAACTCTGACTGAAAAGGATCCAGACGAATCATCTTTCTCTAGGGTCTTCTGCAGTTAAATCCACATTCACCTTCTTTAGTTGTCTAAAGAAGCCAAATTCAGGGAAGCATCTTCAATAAGGATAAACTAATACTTCCCTAAAAGCGGGATCTGGTTCAATCCCTCCTCTGAAGAAATATTAATCGGTTCCTAAACCCAGGAATTCACCACTATTGCCTCTCATAGACTACCCAAAAGAACCAAAAGGTGCATGAATCTAAACCATCTCAAGTAACTAGTGCTAGAGAGCACTTTATCCATTCTATCAGAGTCCACAAGCCAAAATGAATTCTAGATGTCAGCACAAGGTGCTGTTTTATCACTTTTCCTGCATATAAGAAACCCATCCTTTGCTCAATTTGAGTGACTGTTATCCAAAAGTGTCATAGCAGCCTGGTGTTAATTGTTCTTGCTCACCTTAGATGATCTTAAATGGGGCTGCAGGAAATAGCTTGTTAATATAGTAGGGAAGGAAAATATGGGTGTTTAACCACTGTAATTGCCATGAAGTAGCAGGCACATGCTTGATCAAGTTTACTTTTCATCTTCCTCTACCAGTGTTCTGAGCCTTGTCCAAACTGGGTTTTCTCTAGATGCATGGACTTCCAACTTTCAGAATTGTCAGCAGCAGTTATTTATTTATTATTTGATTTGATTTGATTTCTATACCGCCCTACTCCCGAAGGACTCAGGGCGGTGCACAGCCAAACAGTAAAACACATACATACAAAATTTAAAAGTAGAATTAAAATCAAATTAAATAATTTTGGCCCAGACAAATTAAAACCCCAAACTATTTAAAAGCAATTTTAAAATTGAATATATAAAATACTAAAAGATATTTAAAAATTAAAAATTATAAAAGAGGGAGAAGATTAGGCCAGGCCCGCCTGGTAAAATAAAAAGGTCTTTAAAGCGCGGCAGAAGGTGCGCAGATCCGGGATCCTCCGTATCTCCAGGGGGAGCTCATTCCAGATAGTAGGTGCCCCCACAGAGAAGGCTCTCCCCCTGGGGGCCGCCAGTCGGCATTGTTTGGCCGACGGCACCCGGAGGAGCCCCTCTCTATGGGACCGTACCGGCCGGTGGGAGGCTATTGGTGGTAGTAGGCGGTCCCGCAAGTACCCAGGTCCTAAGCCATGGAGCACTTTAAAGGTGGTAACTTGACTTAGACGTTCTGGAGGTTGGAATTCATACATTTGAGAGTATGCAAGTTGCAAAAGGCTGGCTGATGGAGCCTCTGTCTTGGAACCATACATATTAATATGAAGTGCTGTGTGGTACTAAATTATACGCTTGAACATACTTATAAAAACTTAAGTGGATGGCAGGTGAAATTCTTGTGAGGTTGACAGGGACACTCCTCTAAATAGAGCAATCTTGAGTGTTTTTATAGGATTTTAATTTTAGAGCAGATTTTAGAGTTACAGTATTTTAGACACTGATTTGAACATGCAGATGAACAAACTGGAAAGAGGGAGCAGGAGGGAGAATGAGCACTCTAACAAGCAAGGACATTGAACTATCAGATACAGCTGGAATCAGTGTTGCTAAATGTATGTGCTAATATTTGCTAATGGTATTCTTAGGCATGTAGTATCCAGAGTAAACACATAGATACAGTATGTTTAAAGGACTTTTTTCATTCAAGAGTATTATGCCACATAAGCTGCTGCTGTTTCTGTAAGAAAAATTAGGAATCTAAAGTCACAAATAAATGAATAGGAAACAAATTAAGTTATCTCACTTTTTCCAGCCAGGGGATGGGAGGAAATCCATTTTGCATAAATAGGGATTTATGGACTCACAATGTGAGAAGAGGTCCTTGGATTACTAGTTTTACTGGATCCAAAGAAGTCCTTGGAGACATTTTTTGAGCCTTTTCCTGAATAAATTGAAAGAATAAACTTGTATAAGACCAGATCTTGGGGGGGGGGGTGTTTTGGGAGGGTGATTTGTTGTTGAATTTTGGCAGTAAAATCCCAGAAGGGACCCTCTAAAGAATGCATAAAAAGGTGGCTTCTTGGGGGACTCAAAGTGTGCTGTTTTGCATTTCAAATGAATGAAAACAATTCTTGCTTATTTCTATGGTATTTTTCTACTGAGACATAGACTGGGACTGATTTTAATCTCAAAACTCATTGCCATGGTTTCTCTGTAACCAAACAATGCTGTGGCAAATGTTTTAAAAATCGTTATTTCTCTTTTTTAATTTGCTATTTTTATGTATGTTAAATAATTAACACTTTATGATCAGTATTATTCTAATGTGTATTGCTTAGTTTGTATTACTAACTGTATCTTTTTTATCATATCTACAAAAAAAAATCACAGTAAACTGTTTGAGGAGTTCTTAAAACAGAAATTTAGCAAAGTTGTAATTAAAATATGTTTTTATATACATAGTCCCCAATGGGACTAGGCCACCCCAGTATGCCAGCAGAAGAGGCCTGCTACAGATCCTGTTTACTAAGGAATTCCCACAGGCAGGGTCAAGAAAAAGAGCCTTTTCCATCATGGCCCCATCTATGTGGAACCCTCTATCATCAGAGGTGGGAACTGCGCCCACCTTTTTTGTCTACTAAAAGCATATTAAACCATTGTTTTGCCAATTGGCTTGAGGTCCTAAGGGGAGTGCTTATCACTGGAGGTGGTTGACAGGATAAGAAGACCTTGTCTCTTAGTTTTGGTTTTTGCAGTTTTAAATTTTAAATTTTTAGAAAAGTAATTAAAACAAATATAAATTTTATAACACACAACCTGCCTGGAATTGCTTTCTAGGGAAAATGTGCAGCATAAAAATGTAATGAATTTTAAAAATAATATCTTTAGCTTAAAATAACAGTTTTGAATGAGTAACCATTTTATTGGCATTAGTAGTTGATTAGAATTATTTAATTCCAGCAGAAAGGATTGGCTGTATTCATACTTAATGCTAAGCCAAACAATATGTCTGGCACATTGCAGTTTGGGGTAATACGTAACCCCCACCCATTTAATCCAGGTTTGTAGTGACCTTTTAGTATGCTAGGATAAGAAGAAGCTGACTACAAGTAGGAACTGAGTATATTGTTTAGATTCCAGGAGAATTTGAATAGTGTTTCAACTTAATTATACACTGCTTTGCTTTTTGCATAATTGATTATGCAGAATTAATGATCAGTTAGCCATTATATCTAATCAGTATAATAAGCAACACAATGTAAATTGTATTATGATTAGCTTCAGAATTGCTATTCAGCTTGTTCTCACATTTGGAAGTAGTGGAATAATTCACCAGAAAAAAAGTTTGGGGTTATTATAAACGAATGGATTGTCTTTAAAATGGAATGATATGTAATACAAACTATAGCAATAGCACTTAGACATATATACCGCTTCACAGTGATTTACAGCCCTTTCTAAGATTATTGCCATATTTCCCCCAACAATCTGGGTCCTCATTTTAGAAGAAGAATGGAGGGCTGAGTCAACCTTGAACTGGTAAAACTCAAACTGGCAAATTGCTGCCAATCGGCAGTCAGCAGAATTAGCCTGCAATACTACATTCTACTCACTGCGCCACCACGGCTCTTATAACAAATTATGGTTACAAAATGAAAGTTACGACATTTCATTCATAACCCATTTTTTAAAAAATATTGAAACACGCAGACAAGCATATATAGAAACAAGGAAGAATTGCAAAGCCAGATATTAATATTATCTTAATATTCCTTCCACATATATTTGACTGTGAAATTTATGACCATTAGTCATAAATTATATGTATCATGTAACATAAACTATAATGATTATAAGTTAAAAGAACTTTCTGGCTTCAACCTGAACAAAGAACAAAAAGCCTTTGCTATGCTAGTTTGCCAGGCATCTAGAATTATACTGTAGTTCTCTTTTTTCCCAATGTTAGCTATGGATATTCTAGCAGTCATAAAATACTGCTAAACCTTTTGACAAAATATATTAATTGATTTCTAGAAATGTATGAATGTAATATCTGAACACAGATATATTCTTTGGTTTATGAGTTACCAATATCTGAAAAAAATTAGGACCAAAAGGAGCCCTAATGACTAAATATCATTTTAGCAGCATAGACAACTTTATTTGTTCATGCATGCTAATTTACCATGCCTATGTCCCATCTATGAAACAATCTAATAAAAATTTCCTCATTGGGCCAAGAAGGATAGCACTGATTTCCATTTTTCTGTTTTATTTCTATCTTGGTCATTGATCTGTTAGAACCCATTTTGTAGAACATTTTAAAACTAATTAAATATATAAATATTTGTTCCATACTAATAATACAAAATGAAGAAATGAGGCCTTTGTATAGTTCTGATATATACTAGTCATTCTAAAATTATTATATACTAGTAATTCAAAATCAGTCAAGAGATCTGTTTGTTTGGGCCTTTATTTCTGGATTAAAGAGGAGGGATCCACAACTGCAAATGATAATCTCCAGGAAAAACTTTAAAAAGTTAACCTGTCAGTTACCAGATCCAAGTTAACAGGTTTAGTGAAGGTTAAAATCGATTTGATCCTGGATTGTAAAATAAAATAATAGACATGGGAAATTTAGGGTGGCTGTTGGGTCTTTTTTCTGACATTTATTTTCCATTAAAGATTCCAAATCACCTCAAGATGGCTGGGGCGATAATGATGGGCCAGTATCAGGAACACGGCATTCCAGCTGGGAAGAGGAAGAGGAGGGAGGAGTCTGGAACACAGCAGGCTCTCAGGGAAGTAATTCCTCCCATAATTCAACCAGCTGGGGACAAGGAGGAAAAAAACCACAAATCAAGGTAGGAAAAATCTTTTGTGATGCAGTCTTTCATAGATAAGTGAATATCATTCTCTAAAATTGCTAGTACAACAGAATGTTAATTATGTAAATTTGTGTTAAAAGGAAGAGTTTAATGTATTGAAGGTGCATAATTAATAGTGATTATGTGAATGGATGGTTAGGATTGAGACGAAAGTAGGAAACCATTGATTGGGCCATTAAGAGGCTAAATGAAAATAGTGAATGGTGGGTATCTCCTTAAATGGATGTTGATTTCAAACTTGGTTTAAACATGTTTGCCTACATATACATGTAGCAAAGGACTGAAAAGAATTTTAAAAAACATGATTGTTTTTATTGCTTATTACTTATTTTCTGTGATTTGTATACAATTAAAACTGCATATCTTTTTTGAAAACTAAAGGCATAAAACCATAAAACCACATCATTAAGATACAATACTGTGAAACAGATGGCAAACAAACTGCAGATATTACTTTCCAAATTTTGCCAGAACAGCCTTTTAATAATTCTGAAGACAATATAGTAAGAAAAGAGTCCTATATGAAACAGTATTAGGAAATCAATTACTTCCCAATAGAATGAAAGTAAAGAAGGTGTAGGAAAAGAAGATACTGAAAATTCCTGAAATAAAGTGACAAGAATTGCGTAATAGAGTGCCATAGAAGTATGTGAATGTATCAAAAAAGATGCTTGGATAGAATGAGGAAATGAAAAGTTGCACATAATGAGAAATGCATGTAAGAGAACCATTGCTGCAGAAAAAGATAAAGAAACATACTGAATATTTTCTGAAATTTATGATATTGAAAAAGATATCAAAAGAAAAAAGACACGGGAAAAATTGTGATTTTAATAAAACTGAAAGATGTTGATTGAAGAGCCTTCAGCAACAAGACTAGAATTAAAAGCAAAAGTGATGAAATTATTTAGTGAGAGAATGCTGCAAGACATATTCTATAGATTTATCGAGAATGACAGTTGAAGAATAGAATGGAAACAAATGCTGTAAATGTTTAGCTTCCAAGGGAAAAAAGTCACAAATTTTCAGTACTGTGGGAATGTTGAAAAATGGTAAGGCTGCATGTGTAAGTGTTGCAACTGAGAAAAATGTTAAAATATGGACGTGGTCTTGTTGATAAAGAGACACTGTGACCTGTCTAATGTGTGAGGTTTGCTTATAGCATCTCTGCATGACCTGCTTTTTATGAGTGAATGCTGCATGTATGCATAACAATTTGAAAAGTGCTGCTGTGGTTCCTCCAAAGCATGAGTGTTAAACTTGTGGTGTCACGTTGCCATCACGTGACATATTACAACTTCTTTCCCTTTATGGAGCTGGGATGGGTGTGGCCTACATGTGATGCATTCAGCCTGGGGGCCACCAGTTTGAGACCCCTACTCTAAAGAGAAAGGGGGCAAGAATGAATGCAAAAACAACAGTTCCTGATTGAAATTCTGATGAAGACGGTATGAGAGGTGCCCGTGAGCAAAATTTAGGAAGTACAATGAAGCTTTATGATGGAGAGGGATGTTCCAACTAGAATTTTACTCTTCAGCAAATAATTCAGAAATAGAATATTTTTTTATTCAGGAGAAAGTATATGACAAAGCATATGAATAGACTTGAGCTATGGAATATTTTTCATGAATAGTGATACCAAATGCAGTAAAACCACTAACTGAAGCATCTTGAGAATAAAGGGAATGTTTAGCAAAAAGCTCAACATTGAAGATGGAATAAAAACAAGGATATATCACATCTTCTTGTTTGTTCAGTATATTTAAGAATAAAGGCGTGTGTCTGGGTTGGAAATATCAAATTATAGGTACGTTTATGTGTAGTTCATATTTTGTTATTCCTGAGAAGCCAAAAGATTTGCAGTGAATCTTAAATAGATTTGATAATATTAACTGTAGTTAGTAATTCTATACAGTAATGTTTTCCCCTAAATAAGTCAGCAAGCAATAAGTCTACATGAATTTAATATTAAACTTGATTGCTTTTTGTTTAACAGTTGAAATTAGGATCGGCCAATCTCAGTTTTGTAATGAATATACAGTATAGTATTATTTAAATTGAATATTTTGCAGCGTAGAATGAAATTTAAACTAATCATCTCTGTTTTCAGTGTTCATTAAAAGGAGGAAGTAGTGATTCATGGATGAATACCTTATCTGATCAGATTTCAAATATGGGATTGTTGGTAAGGCATTCTATCTACTTGTTGCAAAAATTATTTACTAATATTTGATAGGGAAAAAGTAGCTAGCCATCTAGGCACAATTATAAGAGATTGCTTTTTTTTTTAAGACGCTTTATGGTGCAAGACTGATTTATAATTATTTGCAAAATTGTATTAGTTGTTTATATAACATCATATATACATGTTTATGTATACACATGTACACACACACTAGATATGTCCTACTAACTTCACCCCACACATGTATAATACTTCACACATATAAAGTACTTCGCAGATCAATACCTAGGAGGTTTATAATTTAAAAATAGACACAGAAAGCCGCACTAGAAGGGGAGATAGAAGTATAAATGAGAAAGAGAAAGTAGAACTATTGCAATTACACATAAATTAACTTAATTACAATAAAACCAGAGATTATGGCAAATAGGACAATCAACAGAACCAAACGCCAGCTATTTAAAAATATTTGATTTCTGTATTAGGTGAATATTGCTCACTAAGCTTTAAAAAAGTTTAGAATTTTTATTTTTGTAAACAATAGGTATTTGGATTCGTCTCTTGATTGTATGAAGATTAGTTAATCAGAATGCCAGATCGTTTTCTTTAAATGCTGTTTAATTAGCACCAAATAGTTTGTTTTGTTTTGAAAGTAATACTATCCTTTTTGTGTGCGACCATTAAAGTGCAGGTGAAATGAGTTTCTCTTTTACAAGAATAGGCTGTGAGAAACCATGGGAATCTTAAGCACTGTTGACCATAGTGCTGTCTTCATTAATGTGGAAATAGTGCTGCTATTTATGTGCATGTGTAGTTGCTTTCTTGGCAAAGGAACTATTATCATCATATGTTGCATATACATGCTTCTACTTGCTTTCTTCTCTGCATTAGCTTTGGATTGAAAGGCATTCTGCATGCAGTTCCACATCAGAACACTTTTGTCCTTAGGCTTTGTGCTTGTCCCCTTACTGCAGAATAGGAAGCAGGCTTTTATAAGGCCTCTGGGATTGTCCCACTTGCCAAGACATTCTCTCTGCCTATCTGTTCCAATTCTTCTGAAGCCAAATCACTGAATTGAATTAAAGCAGCATATTCAAACAGTATAGAGCACAGCGGTACAAAAATGGAAAATTTGGAATATTTTTATTTTAGTTGTTTTTAAAACAATTTAAATTTTAAATAAATTGTTTTAACTTTAAAAACATCGTGTTGACATGGCACAATGCCCTAATCTATAGTATTTTTTTACAGTAATGCGTCTAAGCCTTGTCAGTTGCCTGGCATAAATCTCAAATGGGAGAATTAGATATAGTGCTTTGTTAAAAAAAAATATTCCTACTCCAGAGACTTTGTCAATCAAAATTAAAGTGTAGGTAGCCTATTGATTCTCCCCATTGGCTGCTTTGAACTCAAATAATAACTACTGCAGCACTATAGCTTTGTGTCTTTTAAAAGTTACAAGAACATTTCGTCCCAAATTGCCAAACAAAGGCTGTACTTAGCAGTACATATTAAATCTAGATTTATCTTTAAAATGACATAACATTCTAACCAACGGGTTAGAAATAAAGGTACATTATTTTTCATAAATGAAGGTAAATATACGTGTCCCAGGATAATGTTGAAGGATCTAGTCTGGATCAATCACCAGGACCAAAGGGTTTTGTCTTCTGAGCTTTTGGACTCATGCTGGAGCCCATCTTCAGGGAACGTCTCTCTAGTATTTTTCAAGTGTGCCAAACTATAGCTTTCTGAGAATTGTTCTTTTCTTTTCCAGAATCAAACTGAAGATACTTCAGGCAATAAGATGGACTTATCAGTAGGTATGTATCTAATAGCACAAGGATGCAGTTTCACTTTATTTACTTAATATTTTTTATTGCAAGCTTTATGCCGATATGCTAGCCTTTTTGAATAACTGTGGATCATTAATGTAGTTTCCACATAATGATGGACAAAAAGAAAAAAGAAAGAGCTGAGTTAAAGTGGTAACACCTATAACTGATGGAGTATGAATAGTAATAATCTATTTTTGTACTGATTTTTGGGGAAGTAATTTTGTTTCATTCTGCTAAAAATTTATAAAGAATTCTTGAAATTTTGTTGGTATTCTAATATAAAACCTCTGTTATTAGCTATAGATAATATATATTTTGCTTACATGTAATGAGAGAGAAATAATTAGTTTATTATCCATGCAAAATCAGGAAAAGTCAGGGGTTTAATGTGCTAGCCAATGCCAAATCCAATTATCTATGCATCCATTTCAACTGTGTATTCTTCTGTGGAAAAAGTATAGGATATTTTTTTATTCATAACAAATTTGTGGACATTTCAGGATATTGTTTCATGGTTTTAGGGAAACTTTGTATAAATGTATAATTTTTAAATCATTTAATTTAGTAGCATTTTAACAACAGTAATGCATAACGGTAATTGGCAAGAATACATGTTTCGTACTTCTTCAGGTGGTCTACAAGATAAGAAGTTTGATGTAGACAAACGAGGCATGAATCTCGGAGACTTTCATGACATAATGAGAAAGAATCGATCTGGTTTTCGTCCTCCTAGCTCCAAAGATATGGGAAACCCAGATAGTGGGCCTTACTTTGAAAAGGTAAGACATATTTTTTTTCATGATAATCTAAAATAAAAACGGTTACTCTGTTTTAATTTTCACAGGTTTATAGTCATGTTTAAATACAAGAATTATAGGGGAAATAATGTTTATAAGGTGTAAATTGAAGATAGTATTTACATTAGTTATTTGGAAAAGGGTTCTTTTTATGAAGACTCAGTATGTTTGTGTGCGTGGTTGTAAATAAGTTCATTTATTATCTTACAATCTTACTGTAGAAACATCTGAGCAAGATAGGATTGCATATAAGTTTAATAAACAGTTTGAAAATATACCCACAGATATATACCAACCAGTTTGTATTTTCTGTCATATATTTCAGCCCTCATTTATTCATGATTAAAACGACATCTTTACTTCTATACATAAATCTACTGTACAAGATCAGATCACCTATGTACAGATCTCTCTATTATTTGTTCTTACATTTCAAATCCATATGCCAGGATTGTCAACTATATTTTCCATTCCATAACTTTTCATATAAAGTTTTATAATAAGAGAAGAATTCGACTAGGTTACCAGTATTAATCATCCCCTTGATATATGCAGCATTTTCCTATAGCAGAGCTAGGAACTCCGCACAGTGGTATTTCTCCCATACACTTGCTCCAGAATCAGAGTTATAAACTTCCTGTGAGCGACATACTTGCATTCTTAGTTATGTCCCCGCCTTTCTGTGGAAAACGTGCATATCTACTAGCCACCTATATGGTAAGATCAGCCAACTATCCAATCTTTTTTTTCTGCATTTGTTTTTTTTTTTCCATGAAGCCTGCTGCAATTAGTACATTCAACAAAATCTCAGACAAGTATTCATTATCCATAGTCACAATCTCTGACATTTGAGCCAAGTGAGAAATCTGGCATCTTATGGCATACCTTTATTCCCTCTTATCTCATAGCCCTACCCATCTGCTCTCGACACATATGATTCTGTTGTTAGGCACCCATTTTTATCCTCTCTTTACTGAGGAGTTGTAGATTTGTTTTTATAAAATTTAATTTTTAATCTGGATTTTATATTTATATTTTTATACTCCTTGTTTTTATATTTAATTGTTGAACACTGCCCAGAATCGCATTTGTATAGGCGGCTATACAAATTTGACTAATAAATAAATAAAGGATTAATTCACTGAGCTGAATTCAATATATTTGCAATATTGAGAAGTGTATTATATCTCATTGGTGATATATTTCTGTAATTGTGGCTGTGTTTTTTTCTATTCTAGTATTGAGAGTAGTTAATAGTTGTATAAGATCAATTGGTTTTGAACTTATGCTACTCTCAAAATTTCAAAATTACTGGACATTCTGGATAGGCCACAAGCTTTTGGGTATTCTAGATCATAGCAGCATGCACCATTTAGATCTTTCTTCTCTACATAGCCTAGAACCGTGATGGCGAACCTGTGGCACGCGTGCCACAGGTGGCACGCGGAGCCATATTAGTGCGCACGCCAGCTCAGCTCTGGGGCGCATGCGCGCACCAGCCAGCTGATTTTCGGGCCTTCTGGGCCTACCAGAAGTAGGGAAACAGGCTGTTTCCTGCCTCTGGAGGGCCTGGGGGTGGGGGGTGGGGAAGGCCCGTTTTTCTTTCTTACCTGGCTCCAGATCCTCTCTATTTATCTGGGAAGGGCGAAAACAGCCTTTCCCACTCCCTCGGAGGCCCTACGGAGGCTGAAAGGGCCCATTTCCCGACTCCCGGTGGGACAAGAAGTGACGTTTTTTCCTGTCCCCCAGCCTCCAGAGACTCCTAGAGACGCTCCTAGAGACTCCTGGAGAGGTTCTGGAGGCTGGGGACAGCAAAAACCGTCACTTCCTGTCCCACCGAGAGTTGGGAAATGGGCCCTTTCAGCCTCCGTAGGGCCTCCAAGGGAGTGGGAAAGGCTGTTTTCGCCCTTCCCAGATGCATAGAAAGGATCTGGAACCAGGTAAGAAAGAAAAATGGGCCTACCAGGCGATTATGTGCCAGGAGCGGGAGTGGGTGAGGTTGCGTGCGCATGGGCACGTGCACATGCACCCCTCCCCCGCGCCCCCCCCTCTCCTGGCACGCGATGGCAAAAAGGTTAGCCATCACTGGCCTAGAATATTGATATGTAAATATTTGACAAGTGGTATCTCTGTTGTCTGAAAGATTGCAAAACCACTATGAGCCTGCAAGTTCTATGGCAGCAGTCCCCAACCTTTTGAGCACCCAAAAACTGGTTCCATGGTTTTTCCACGGACCGGAGGGGACATGGTTTTGCATGCTGACTGCATCCCACAGATGGGGCTTCACTTGTTTGCTCTTGCTCAGTTTCTGGCATGCCACCGATGGGTGTCATTCCACAGACCAGGGATTGGGGACCCCTGTTCTATGGTACAACATGTCGAGTTTCCTCAATATTACCCCAAGTTGTGGAGCTTTTACTTGAAATAGCTTCCTGAAATGCAGTATTTTAATTTTCTCTTTCTTCTACTTGCATTTACATTCCAGAAATTTTTGAAGGACTGGAGTGGGGGCGGGGGATTGCTTACTTGCATGCCTCTTGTGGAG
Organism: Pantherophis guttatus; assembly: GCF_059756535.1. NCBI lineage: Eukaryota > Metazoa > Chordata > Lepidosauria > Squamata > Colubridae > Pantherophis > Pantherophis guttatus. The sequence continues at coordinate 31,860,672 of NC_142069.1, forward strand.
TTTATATGCAATTCTCTCAGTACTGACAAGAAGGCTTTTAGAGGCAAGAGTAATTGCCAAACTGCTTCTTTTAAGTAAAGTTACTTTCCTTCTAGCAAATCTTAGCATTCGATTCTAGCAAACTTGTTGTCCTTCAGTAGATTCTCTACATTTTAAGAAGATGGTATCTTATATGGCTTTCTTTTCAAAAGTTGTTTTTAGATTTTATTTGGGTTAGGATAACATCTTCCTATCTTTGGCTTTATATTATTTATAAGTGTGCCACGTTTTAGCTTTGGATCTGCTCGTTTCTAATAATTAAGATTTCTTTTTGTTGTAGACCAGCTAATGGCTTGCCAGCATAATCGCAGAGTAGTTACTGTATTGTTGTATTGTCTTGTATATAACCTGTTCTTGCCCAGCTATGTGCAAATTCATTCCATGAGAGCCATTGCTACCTTAATAGCAGCATTGCCAGGGAATTCTACTTATTTGCCAAGTTGCTAACTGGTCTTAGCCTTTCACTTTATTAGATGCTGCTATCTGAATATTGGAGCCATATTGGAAACATTTTTGGAAGGATACTTCTCTGTTCTGTACTAAATTAACTTTGTATCTTAAAGTATAGCTGTTCAGAAGTAGGGCACACAGGCACCATATTAAGAAGACCAGATTGCTTATCTCTAATTGTAGCTCTTCAGGTGATCTCACAGTTTACCTTTTCATTTCGCTAGAGGTTCATTATAGTTTTGATAGACCTATATAAGTCTCGAAAATGGAGGTAGGATATTAGGAAAAGGTTGAACACTCCGGGCCCATAAATAATTAGCTTTGATCTACAAAGTAATGAAGAAGTCTAGATAGAGGCAGAAAAATCAAAATGTCTGAATGGCAAAATGTTCACTTGAACAACCAGTTATAGCTAAGCTGTCTTCATACAACTTTTGAGAATAGTTTTGAGACTTTCAGTCTCAAATCATGCAACAGAACTCCCAAGAAAACTAATATTTCCAGCTAAAGATCTTTGACTTATTAACATTTACTCCAAATGCATAATCACTGAGTTCCAAAGTCCAATAAATACTGCTGCCAACGAACTACTAATGTTTTTTTCCCTGATGCCACTAATTGTCTCTTTTAATCGTAAAACCCTCACAGATTTTTAGAAATTCCTGGGTTGATTCACATTCATTTTATACCTAGTTAACTGCAGAATAAAAATGTGGAAAATCTAATGCATGCCTACCATCTTTATTTTTGTTCTCATGCAGTTTTAGGTGATATTGAAATTGACAGAGTTACAGATACTAGCACAGAGGTTAATCTGTATTACCAGATGTTGTTAACATGATTAGGCAGACAAATAGACATACATATTTTTCAGACTATAAAACGCACTCTCCCCCCTCCCCCCCCAAAAAAAAACCTGGGTGGAAATATCTGTGTGTCTCATAGAGCAAATATTGCGGCGGAGTGGTGGTGCAGCGCCGATCAGCTGTTCTAGGCGGTGGGGATCGCCATCGGCGCCCATTTGCTGTAAATGAGCCACAGTGAACGGGCCATGGCAGCAGCGAACAGGCCGCGGAGGCAGAGGCAGATTTTTTTCCCCTTGTTTTCCTCCTTTAAAGCTAATGTGAGTCTTATAGTCCGGACTGTTTTATAGTGTGAAAAATTCAATAATACCCAAGGCCAGAAGGCTACAGTCTAATCTCCACCTAACCTTTTACGTTCTGCGTGGTCCCAACTGTACATTGCAAGTTCATTTTTGGCTGAAGAATGGACAGACTAAAGGGGTAAATGTGGACTAAGTTTTTATATTGGTTCATCTGCTTCTTAGTTTACCTGTTTTGGCATGCATGAAAAAGGGAGTAGGCTCCCTGATGAGGACAGAGCTAAGATCTTTTGAAAAATTCTTCTTAGGGATGTGGTTTCTGAGATGTGGTTCAGATTATCTCCTTCCTGGTATTTTAGTCCAGGCTATATGAACAGACAGTGAGACTGCCTGGGTTTTATGATCTGAAACAGATGGTAGTGATGCTTTTTCTCTTCCATTTTCATTTTGGAGCCTTCTACTCCATTCAGCATAGGGCTTTTTTCTTCAGTTTTTCAGTTCTGTTCTCTCTGATAGTGTTGCAGGTAGTTTTCAAAGATCTCATTTGCGTGCATGCTTAAACCACCTTCCGCCACCTGTGGGAGCCACCCACATACCCTCTCCGACCTGGCAGCAGTCACACTCGCACCACACCTCAACAGCCATACAAGTACCCAGTAACCGCCATGCCATATTCGCACTACTCTGATCACATGTGCACCTGGCAGTGTCCGGCTTCACCGCATCCTGACAGCCACCTATACACATTCCATCACCCAGCAGGAGCCATCCCCAGACCTGCCGCACTTCAGTGGCCAACTGCACTCTCAGCAGCAGCCTCTTATCTGCTTCCTGGCTTATGTGAGACCTGCCTGGGACTTGCAACTTTCTAACGGCTTCCCCATTGACTTGTTAGAAGTAGGCAGGAATTTGCAAGCAGGCCCTTGTGTAACAACCACAATGGGGAGTGCCGGAATTACTGTAGCTAAATATTGCAGTCAACTGACATCGCACTTTATAACTGTATCACTTAGCAACAGAAATTCAGGCCCCAATTAACACAGTAACCCAAGGACTTTCTGTATTTGTCTTGGGTGCTCTAAGTGTTACTTAATTGTATATATGCCGAAAAGGAACACTTATTCTTATAATCTGTATATGGTCCATGGGAATTGAGGCAATGGGTAAATTGTACAAAAATATAAATGGAATTTTCCAGAAATCAGAGATATTTATATCTTTCATTTAATTTTTTTTTTCTGTGACTATGAAAAAAAAGGTTTAAAATAATATGGTTTGTTTTGATTGTCTCCTTTTAGACCACATCTCCAAAATAAGTAGCATAATCTAGTAGAAACTGTCCTTTTAATGCTAAGCAAATACATTATATATATTTTTGATCATTCACTGTCGCTGTTTCTCTTCTTGCATTCTGTTGCTTCACTAACCTTCAACTGCTACTGATTGGCTAACTACTGCTTCAGCTGACTTTGCCTTTCTCCAATCAAGATGGGTGCCTTGGGGATGAGGCTCCCTGCTCTCCCTTCTCCCCTTCTCCCAACTACAAGCTATCTCCCTCTGGTTCCACATTACCAAACGTCTGCCTTGGGGCAATCGGCTCAGGGCTCAACCCCCAAAACTTCACTGCTAGACAAGTAAGAAAATCACATCGTTAGTTATATTACTGCTTGGCTATGTCCTGTATTGATTTTGGAGAGCTGGATTTTTTCCTCCTGACTTATTTTTAATTAAAATGTGGTTTGTTTATGAGAATATACTAAAATAATTCAATATCTATTCAAGAGCCTAATGTTTAATCTTTCTTTTTCTCTCTTTTCACCTTAATCCCATTTTCTAATAATTTTGTATATTGCCTTTGTATCCTTGAATTCTTACTAACACCTTATGGCAAACCTTTATTTAGAGTCAGTAAACAGACTATTGGGAAATACTATGAGAAAAACCTCTTTTCCTCTTGTTCTGAAGATGTAACTTAAAACTAAAAAGTCAGACTAAATTTGTGCAGGGAAGTCTTTTTCTAGATTCCACAACGAAGAGGGCTATTATGTTTTTGTTTCTACTTTTAAAGAAATGAGTGTGATATGAAATCAGCTTCTCGGAAGGGGATAAAGTTGGAAAAAGCTAGTCAGAGCAGAATGAATTTAAGGTAATCAGCATTCATATGCCCTAAATAATGTAGCACATAACTGCACATTGAAATATTCCACGAATAATAATAATTAGTAACTACATGTAAAGTATTTATACAGTTGAACTCATAGTTACTGTTCTTTTTTTAGGGTGGCAATCAAGGTCTGTTTGGAAATAGCACAGCACAATCGAGAGGGATGCACCCACCAGTGCAGCCGCTAAACCCTTCCCCCAATATTCGGGCACAAGTGCCTCCTCAATTTCTTTCCCCCCAGGTAAGCAGCATAAAAACTTAATTGTAAATAGTTTTATAATTGGTCTCTACAGATCAACATAAGAGGTTACAATTAAACAAATGTAAAAATAGAATTTTGTTTGGTCTGCCTTTCCTCTATATGGTTTTATTAAAAACCAGGTAATAGATGCATTCGCTTTCTAGTTAATTCTGAGCAGGAAAGTTGCTTATTGCAGGGGTGTTAAACTCAATTTCATTGAGGGCCACATTAGGGTTGTGTTTGACTTCAGGGGCCGGGTGGGCGTGGCTGGGGTGGGCGTGGTCAGCTCAACATCACTTGTGTCGGCGGCACCTGTGGTATCCCTGGCAGGGCTGGGGGGATCCATTGTCTCCAGTGGCGGAAGCCTTCACTTCCCCTTCCTTCTTTCCTTTTCTTCTTTTTCCTTCTCTCTTCATTCTCCTTTCTTCTTCCTTCCCCTCTTTCCTTCTATTTCCTTCCTTGCTCTCTTTCCTTCTTTTTCTTTGTCTTTCCTCTTTCCCTTCCTCCTTTCCTGTCCCTTCTTGGATGCTCAAATGGAAAAGGGGAAACATTTCTCCTTTCGTTTTGTTTTGCTTCCAGGGCCTGTTTTTGGCCTGGATGGCCTCCTATAGCCCTCTGCCAGTGAAAACCAAGCCGCCGTGGGTCAGTCCTTCGCTGTTTCAAGGGCCAGAGGCCAGGTCTAAGCACCCTGTGAGCCAGATCCCCAGCCCCCAGGCCTTGAGTTTGACACCCCTGCTTTATTGCAACTCTGAACTCACTTCCTTGACACTAAGCGCCTCTTCGGTGCAATAGCTACAGTTACTTCCAGTTGACAGACTGCTAGAGGTCTATTGTGATACTTGAAGTATACTGAGCAGTAAAGTGATGGCCCTGTATTTTAGTTTATACTAACATTTTAAGTTAACTTTGAATAACCTCGACAGTTGAAACAAGTACCATATTTTTTGGAGTATAAGACGCTCAGGACTATAAGATGCACCTACCTTTTTTGGTGAGGAAAACAAGAAAAAGAAATCTGCCTCTGCCTCCCGACAATTCAGCATAGCTTGATTAGCACAAGAAAAAAAATCTGCTCCCAGCAATTTACCTCCTTGCAGCAAGCAACAGAGGCCCGTGCAAAACAGCTGAGAGTCGGGAGGCCAATCCAATCAACTTGTGCTAATTAGGCTGTGCTGAAGCTGAAACGAGCTGTTTCTTCTTGCTGCTTGCTGTAAGGAGGTAAACTGCTGGGAGGCAGAGGCCAAAGGCTGGGGGCCAGTGGGTGGGCGGGGCTACATTCTTTTACAGAGGAAAAAGGTGCGTCTTATACTCCGAAAAATGCTGTATATTTTCTTATTCATAAAAGATTTTTTTTGGTTTAATTATCAATTTATTTGGCTACAATTCAAATTCAAACTTTTATCAACTTGCATTATCAGATGAGCTCTAGCTGCTAATTTATTTCTATCTAGAAATTGCCTTAACAAAGATAGATTTGTCCACCATAATGTTTCAATATGCTGTCAAAAAGTCCTTACTTATCCTTACTAATTATAATTCTGCTTTCTGATTAAAACATTGATTTTAAATACCAAAAATGTTTGTGTATATTTAAATTTTAAAACAAAAAAGTAGGAAATACCAAATGAGGAGGGCATATTTAAACCCTGGAGGCAGGTTAGTCCATAATTGGGATATAACTAGAAAAGCATTATATTGTAGGAGATAACCAGTTATTCTGAGTATCCTCCTTTGGGATGAGCGAACTAAATGGATCAGTTCTACCTGAAGAAGGTCTCTAGGTACCAAGCCTTTAAGGATTCAGTAGGTTAAAATCAGAATATTCCATGTACCAGACAACCAGGTGCTGTCTGGAATCCATCTAGATGCATCAGATGCCTAGAGCGACCCATCGTAGTCTGACTTCCCACCATCTGGAGACTCTTGTAAGCAGTGACTCTCATAATAACCAAAAGTGCTGTCATCATAACGAAGATTTCTGAGAAGTAAACACTAAATTTAACATCTGGACATTGTGTGTATCACACCCAAGATTATGTGTGACATGCCCATGGTAGCTATAGACTCTTCTAAAACCTCCCTGAATCCACCCACCCACAGTAATTGAAGTACCTTATTCTAAAAACAGGGATTCCACCAATAGCCCCAAGAGGAGATCCAAGCGATCAGGAAGAGACTTGTAGCAAATTGTGCAATATAGTCAGACCCCAATTTAACCCAATGGCCCAATGTCACACTTCACAGTCCATCACCTCCAAAACCGAATCCCTGTAATCTGTAGGAATATATTCTAGCAATATACTCCTTGTTTAGTGACTACCTCAGTTATCTAACAGTAATAAAAGGTAATTAGAAAATCATTTTCCAACATTTGCACACATTTACAACCAAATTTTCTGCATTTGATATCAATGTATGCTAGGTGAAAGTAACACTGGCATAGCTGTATGAGGTAACTATCTGAATGAAATGGTGGCATTTCTATTTAAAGACCTGGTCATTGGAACAGTTGCTTAACAAAGGGGTAGGTGTAACCTTGAGAAACAGAAAGAAGATCTGCATCCAAGACGATGATCAGACGAAAGAAATGTAATTTCTTGTAAATGCATTTCAGATTTGACCCTCTCTAGTTCTCTTGAAGATAAAGGAAGAGAGTGTCAAGCCTGAGATGCTTTCTCAAGTTACATTTCTGCTTCAGTCTCAAATTTCTTTTGTCTGATTTGTCTTGGTTGTAACTCTTCTTCCTGCTCTTCAGAGTTATCCCTACATCACATTATAACCCCGACCACTGCCAGAATATCCTCAACAATTATCACTACCTTACATCCCTTGCTTTGAAGATGGAGGCAGGACCAAAAGCTGGAGGGACAAATTTTAGAGAGGCAACATCATCACTTTTTCCTAACCAGGACTGAGTAATACATCCCATGCGTGTTCACTCCAGCAAGTTGTGGACAAACGTGATCCTGATATTTCCCGACAGCTGTGTGATGCTGAGACCACCAGCAATCCAGTTACCTAGGCTCTGGGTTGAAGTTGCTGAGCCAGAAAAGATCTGTATACCTTCCCCTGAAACAATCTTTCCAGTACATCTTATCACTCAAGGGTAGCTCTTCTTCTGAGCCTAGAGCTGATCAGATACAATCCACTGTCCAGCTTTTCTCACCATTTGTCTGAGACACATCCATCATCTGGTCCCCAACTTCTTTCTTCACCTTCACCTAATCTTGTTTTGTCAGTTAAAGTCTTGGTCCACCTTCCATGTTGTCATCCATCTCCATTTAGCTACTTTTCATTCTTTAATTCCATTTACCCAATATTTGCAGATCAAAATTCATGAGTGACTTAGATCCCATAATAAAAAAAAAAGTTCAATTTTATGTTCAGTTTTCAAATTCATTTACCTTAAAATGGTGGATGTGGAATAATTAATCCACAACTTCTCCTCAGCCCAGTTAACTGTTCCTGCTGGCTTTCAAAAATTCAGTGATGAGCTGCCTTCCAGCTATTCCTCCTAGGAAGCAAAAACTTTACAGTAATCTTACATTTTACAAAGTGAAAACAGGTATACCATAATGGATAGTGACTGAGTATTGGGAAACCAACTCCTGGTTTGTTTGCTGGCATAAACCTCAATAACCCCCCAAAATAATACTTAATGGGGGGGAAATGAGCTACCACTTTCGTTTGGCTTAGTTTGGTGTATCTTTTTTAAAAAAAATACTAAAGTAATTTGGATTTAGAAGTGTTTTTATTCATAAACCATTTTGTTGTTCTGTTACTTTTTTCCCCACTCTCTTCATATAGGTTTCTGCATCCATGCTTAAGCAATTTCCTAACAGTGGTCTGAATCCAGGCCTTTTCAATATGGGGCCCCAACTTTCTCCTCAACAGATTGCTATGTTGAGCCAACTTCCACAGTTTCCTCAGTTTCAGCTTGTAAGTAGCTGTTCTCATATGATGGCTGACTGAATTTTCTTATCCCCCATTCCTGTTCCTGTACATGGGATGCACTTGAGATAATTTTATTGTGGTTGTGTTTTAAATATATGTTGTAGGAAATACATACATACACATGGACATATGCATATGCACAAATCCTTAGTAGTAATTTGATAATAATAGTTCAAACATTAAATTTGAAACAAGTATAGATACCATTAAAAAGAACAACTCTATTATGTAAAGCCTTTGATAAATTAGTATTAAACATCAGGCTCTTCTATGATAATGTTTTTAATTGTTTTTTGTTTTCTTTTTGTTATACAAATGTACACTATCCAATTTTAAGTTTGTACAAAGTAAACTAGTTTTTTTCCTTTATTCATTTGCATTGAAGGCCTGTCAACTGCTCCTCCAGCAGCAGCAGCAGCAGCAACAGCAACAACTGTTACAAAATCAGAGAAAGATTTCTCAAGCTGTACGACAACAACAGGAACAACAGGTAATGTGTGACTTGTGAAATCTGGCAAGTTAATCAGGAAAGATAATTATTAAGTTTTATTTTATCTAGTATTTCTTCCATGGAACATAATTGAAAGCCACACTACCTTTTATTTAAATCTTTTTAAATATTGTGAATACTTTTTCAATACTCAGTAAAACCAAGATCTAATATTGAAATAAATTGAACGTTGCACTGGTTTTAAGACTTACTTTAATGAGTTTAGAAGTATATAGTAATGATAATTACTCTCATACTCGAGCTAAGACATTCTATTAAGATTATACAGTAATAGATGTATTACTTGAAAGAGAAAATAAATATTTAATCTTAATACTCTTTCCCTTTCCTCCCTGTTTTTTTAGGTATCCCTCATTTTTTAAACAAAATGGCCTAGAATCTCATGAACTTGGAAAGTTTAAAAACTGTTTTAAACTAAGCTTTGAACCATAATCCTTTGTTTTTATTAAGATAATATACGAATAGGGATTTTTGATAAAAATCACACAAACTTTTGCTTTTAGGTTTGATACAAAATGGTCCAAAATACCTTTGCAACACCAGATTGCCTATGTCTGAAGTCAACCAATTTTTGTTTGTTTCCTTAACCGCAGCTTGCCCGTATGGTAAATGCCCTTCAACAACAGCAAAGGCAGCCAGGCATGAAACATTCTCCATCACATCCAGTTGGACCTAAGCCTCATTTAGACAATATTGTACCTAGTGGTCTAAATGTGGGTCTCTCAGATATGTCAACCAAAGGGCAGATTCCTGTATATAATTCAGGTAAACATTGTAAATATCCGTAATTTATTATTTCTATTCATCGTTACACAATAATTTTATATTGTATAATATTATATTATATATATGCTTGATTTGCTCATGTTGCTTCTTTACTGAAATTTGCCATATCGCATGAAACTCTAGCTTTGGTTTCTTTTTCTACTTAGCATTACCTAGCATTATATTTGCTAATCTTATTTTAAAATATCTTGCTTAATTTAGACTTTTTAATAAATAGTTTATTTGTACAAAGATGCAAACAGGTGATTTAGGAGATGCATCTTTATTTATTTATTTATTATCATATTTATATGCTGCCCTTCTCCCGAGGGACTCAGGGCGGCTCACAGAATAAAACAACCCAACAATAAGTAGAATTAAAATGTTAAAATCCGATTTAAAAACCTCAAATCCCCCAAATTAAAATGCACGGCAGATCAGGGAATTTGCTGAAAGAGCCATGTCTTTAGGTCGGCACGGAAGGTGCGGAGGTCGGGGGCCCAGTGGGTAAACCATTCCAGAGGGTCAGTGCAACCACAGAGAACGCCCTCATCCTGGGGGCCGCCAGCCGACACTGTCTGGCCGATAGGACCTGGAGGAGGGCAGTCCTATGTGAGCGCAGTGGGCGGTGGGAGGCCGGTAGGAGGTAGTCCTGCAAGTACCCCGGGCCCATGCCATGAAGGGCTTTATAGGTGAGCACCAGCACCTTGAAGCGGATCTGGAGGACCACCGGCAACCAGTGCAGCTTGTGCAACAATAGTGTTATATGGGAGTAATGGGAAGCACCTGTAACTACCCGCGCGGCCGCATGCTGATGATACCTCACCCCGAAACTATGATGATCTCACCCAGTGGCTTCATGTAGATGTTAAAGAGCAGGGGGGAGAGAACCGACCCCTGCGGCACCCCACAAGTGAGGGGCCTTGGGGAGGATCTCTGACCCCCCGCCCAGACAAACTGTGTACAGCCCAAGAGGTAGGAGGAGAACCACTGTAAAACATTCATAGAGTTGAAAAACCTAATTAGGAAACACTTTGGAATTAAACTTCAGTTAATTATTGTATCCTGTGCAAGTTCTTAAATATTACAATGGCATTTTATATTGATACATTTATGGATATTGCCTTTTATAAATATTTAATTTTATGTGTTTTCTCATGAAAATAATGGTATATATAAGACAATAGGAACAAAAAAAAAAAGTCAGTAAAGGCCAAGAAAGCATACTCTGATTTCTAGTTAATGGCTGTATACACTATAACTTTCTATACATGATGTACCGTTATGATTTTTCCACAATATAAATACACTGACATATTTTCATTAGATTCTACCTGTTTGTGATACAGGTTATTCTATATATGAGATGTTTTGTATTCAAGCCCTGAGTAAGACAAAAGGTTCTATGGTTTTGGTTCCAAAGAATGTTCAATAAATACATGCTCCTAGTGAGGAATGAAACCTGACCTCTACTTAAGAATCATCTATAAACCATTGTGAGCTCTTCAGATGGAGACTAGAAAAAGATATAGGAACCTAATCTAGTCACAATTCAGAGTTGAAATCCCAAGAAATTCTCAGGATTTGATTCCAGTTTTACTTTTCGCTTCATCTGACTAGGATATAAGTTACATATAGTATGTAGATAGTGATGAAATGTGTTGGGTGGGATCAGAGTTTAAATTATTTCCTGCACTCATTACAGTACATATAAGTTATTCAAATAGCTTTCAGTACTCATGATAAGAATAAATCGTTGCAAGATTGATTAAAAAATTCTACCACACATAATTCTTTTAAAATTTTATTTCATCACTTAAAAATATAAATGATTAATTGGGTCGTTGTGCATGCAAAATGTTGTACGCCCATTTCCTGTCATAATAATGCAAATAATGCAGATAAAGACTTATATCTGAAATTCTGGGAATCCCTGCTATAGCCCTATTGAAAATAGCATAGTAGATGGGACAGTACTCTTTACTATTGATGTAAGAGTGGTCTCTACCCCACTAACATGGGAACACCTGGGTTACGTAGTTGTGTTTGCAGGAACAGGAAAGTCTGGTACTCCATGATTTACAACAGTTCATTTAGTAACCATTCAGTTATAACATCACCGAAAAAACTGACTTATAACCATTTTCACGCTTACAACCATTGCAGCATTCCCATGGTCATATGATCAAACTTTGGGTGCTTCGCAACTGATTCATATTTATGATGGTTGCAGCGTCCCTGAGTCATGTGATCCTTTTGCAAGTTTCTGACAAGCAAAGTCAATGGGGAAGTCAGATTAATTTAGCAACCCCATTACCAACTTAACAACTGCAATGATTCACATAAGAACTGTGGCAAGAAAAACCCGTAAAATGAGGCAAAATTCACTTAACAGCTTAGCAACAGAAATTTTGGGGTTAATTGTGGTTATAAATCAAGGACTACTTGTATTTTTAATGAATATTTGAACATAATTTTACTATTTCATTTTTTGTGTTCTTGAATTTTTTATGTGATCATAAAGTGTGTCCTTTTTTAATGTCAGAATTGCTTACATTACATTAAGGTGCAGCTTAGAGAAGAGAATGAACAACAATTGATTTATTTAAATGAGCAGATGTATCTAGGTTTCCTCATTAGCACTATCGCTATCATAATAGTTGCTCATACATGCATTTAAATACATTGCTGTTTTAAAGGTTTTGGTTCAAGTAGCATGGATTATGGCATGGTAGGAGGGAAAGAAACTGGAACAGAATCTCGTTTTAAACAGTGGACTTCTATGATGGATGGCTTGCCACCTGTAGCTTCCCAAGATGCCAGTATGCACAAAAATGGTGAGAAATTAGATTATCAGAAAGAAACTTCTTTTTGCCAGTGAAATACCTATTAGAATAACCTGAACATTCTATGATAGTGTGCTTGAGTCCAGTAGCTTTTGTTTAAGCTAGATCTGATTTTTAATAGATCAAACTTCCGAAGGATAAATTTATTTATTCATTTATTAAATGTATATTCCACCCATCTCGCCATCAAGCAACTCTAGACAGTAATAAAATATACTTGTAACATTTAATTCTACTTTCTACTTGTATGGCCTGCTTTGAGTGAATTTATTCCAGCTTTCATACGTATCCATGGCACAAGTCAGCTACATTTCAATGTACTGAATTACATAATAGCACTGGTAACAATATGATAACAGCCTCTGCTACCAGCCGGATCATTTTCTATCAGAACATATTTTTCTTCTGTTTTCCAGGGACAATTGTGCCCCCTGGAAAAGCCCGAGGGGGATCTCCCTATAACCAATTTGATATAGTTCCTGGCGACCCACTGGGCAGCCATACAGGTCCTGCTGGTGATAGTTGGCTACCAGCCAAATCCCCACCAACCAGTAAAATTGGAAGCAAATCCAGCAATGCCAGCTGGCCACCAGGTAATTTCAGTGTGCTCTATGAATGAGTAGATGGAAAAGGAATGATATCCTTGTTTATATGTTAACTTATTGTACAGTTTTGACTGTTGAGCAAACACTGTCTTTTGATTCCAAGTCTTCCACTATTTGACCATCTGAGTTTGTATAAATTTGTTTAAAGTTATAAATAAGCTTTTGTATAGTCAAGTTCGGGGAATTGTTTACTACAGTTTACCAAATTATTTAGTATTATCCCATGATACTTAGTTACAAGTTAGCTGAAGCTGCTGATTTGAACACAAAAAATAAGCTGACATAAATCTTGAGGCCAGACAAGTCATCATAAGGGAGAACAAATTTCACTAATCTTAATTGCAAAGGACCCAATTGTTTCTTAATGGGGCTAAAATTGTCTTCCTGTATTCAGAGTTTAGTTTTTTCTTTTCATCTGCATCATCTTTTCTGTGACATACTCCTTGATTCATATCTCTGTTACTGATTTCTTCCCACTAGGTATTTGTGCAGTTTATCAAATATACCATAATATATGTTAACTGCTCTCTTTTGGAGTGAACAATATTATATACAAAACACAGAAAGAAATATGAAACCTAATATATCAAAAATTGAGAGCTTTAAGAGCCAATTTGGTGTAGTTGTGAAGGTGTTGGCCTAGACTATGAGTTTTAGTCTCACCTTGGGCATGAAAGCCGGCTGGGTGACTTTGTACCAGTCACACTTTTTCCGCCAACTCGCCTCACAAAGTGATTATTCTGGGAAAAATAGGAGAAGGAAAGAGTATTGATAGGTTCTCTGTCTTGAGTTGTATATGAAAAAACAGCAGGATAATAATTTTTTTAAAAGGTCCTAGATAAGAAAACAGGGATATGAACTAGTTTATATCTATACCCTACATTTCTGACCTTACAAACCATCCTTGATTCCATCATGTTCATACACAACTGCAGACATTCTCTTTTGATCTTTTAGAGTTTATCAAACTACTCATCCAAAATAGTTTAATAAATCATGTTATCAAGGAGATAAAACATAGATCAGTGTCACTGTCTCTCAGCTCTAGGAAGAAGGAAATATCAAACTATTTCCAAAAATGTTTCCCAAACTACAAGAACGTGTCCTTCCCATCACCAAGAGTCAAAGGTGATTTGATGAATCATAACATAACAATATTGGAGTATCACCCCCAACAGTCAGCTCCATACATTCCTGTGGGGTTAGTTGATTCCAAGGCTATTCAAGTCATAAATGACATGTAATTTTGGAGATACCTGATTGAATTAAATAGTGGTGTTAACTACATCATATTATGCATATACACAAATCCCTCTTAAATAATGTAATATTTCTTTAAGATGTTCAGTAATTCTGGAAGGAGAGGAGAAAATACTTTGGTGAGAGTTTGTGGCATAATTGTGCCATCACATTTGTAATCAATTTTTTAAAATATATATATATATATATATTTTATCTGTACTAATACAGATTTTTTTCAAACTATAGCATTTTGAGATAGATACATAATTCTGCTTATTGCAGAATTCAGAGTATTATTGAAACAGTATCATAAACACATTATTTTAAACAGCAGTATTTATTGTTTTGTTTCAGAATTTCAGCCAGGAGTGCCGTGGAAAGGTATTCCAAACATTGATCCTGAATCTGACCCTTATGTGACCCCAGGAAGTGTGCTGGGAGGTACAGTCACAGCCCCCATTGTAGATACGGATCACCAACTTCTGCGGGATAACAGCACAGGTTTGCAGGATTATAATACCTATTTTATAGTTGCTAGGATGGAGCCATGCACAATACAGGTAGTCCTTGACTTACAACAGTTCATTTAGTGACTATTCAAAGTTAACAACAGTACTGAAAAAGGTGACTTAAGACTGTTTTCACACTTATGGCCTTTGTAGCATCGCCATGATCATGTGATCAAAATTCAGATGCTTGGCAAGTGACTCATAATTATGCCCGTTGCTGCGTCCCAAGGACATGTGATCACCTTTTGCAACCTTTTGACAAGCAAAATTGGGGAAGCCAGATTCACTTAACAACCGTGTTACTAACTTATCAACTGTGATGATTCACTTAACAACTGTGACAAGAAAGGTTGGAAAATGGGGCAAAAAGCACTTAACAAATGTCTTTCTGAATAACAGAAATTTTGGGATCAATTGTGATTGTAAGTCAAGGACAACCTGTACAAGTAATAGCCTATTTGTTGGTTGACTAATTATGGGAAAAAGAGATTTATTTACTGAGAAGAAAGGTTTATTTGATTTATATCCTCCCTTTACTTATCCCAATTCAAGGTGGTATATGTAGTGTTCATTTCTCCTCCTATTTTTCCCACAGTAAGAATCCTATAAGATGGGTTGGTCTGAATGAGTGGCCCAAAGATTTCTGATGCTTTAACTTTTCTCTAAGTGCTGATTCTTCACTGCAGCTTCCCCCCCCCCCCTTATGTGACTAGTTTTAAAATACATTGCAAGGGGGAAAAGAGGGGAGAAAGGCTTGTCTGGGAGTGTGACATGTTGGCATAAGTGAAAAATTGAGCATTGCCATGCAAGATAACAAAATACAAACTGAAAATCTTGTTTTACCTCTTAACTTACAAAATGTAAATTCTGAGAATTGAAAGCATGAAAGCTGCTATAATTCTAATTAGTAAGGCATATACACACATGCAAACAATTTTAATATGTTATATTCAGTATCATAGAAAGTTCTTTTTCAAATTTGAAGATCACTGAGTTTTCCTCTCCTTTTCTTTCCATAGGGTCTAATTCTTCCCTCAACACCTCGCTGCCTTCACCTGGTGCCTGGCCCTACAGTGCCTCTGACAATTCTTTCACAAATGTTCATAGCACTTCAGGTATGTGCCTTTATATTTTCAACTCAAGTAAGAGAATAAAAGAAAAGTGGAATCTATCTATCTATCTATCTATCTATCTATCTATCTATCTATCTATCTAACCAACTCACAATAAAAATACAAAATTACGAGTAAAAGATAGGAGGGGAGGGAGCAAGATGTGCAAGGGGGTAGATGAGATCTACTACCGTGTTTCCCCAAAATAAGACCCTGTCTTATATTTTTTTGAACCCTGAAATAAGCGCTTGGCCTTATTGCCATGTGCTAAAAAGCCCGATTGGGCTTATTAACAGGGGATGTCTTATTTTGGGGGAAACGGTATTAGTCCATCAATTACCTCCAACATGATTTAATGGGCTGTTCCATAAAACAAAAGAATAATTGTTTGCTTACCAGTAATGTAATTAACTGATAGAATGTAATAATGAAGCTGGTAACAAAATAAAGACATTTAAGGAGTACCAACAATGAATACCGTTTACTTAACCGAAGCAAAAACTTCATCGCATCCCTTTAGCAAATTTTGGAAGTTGGAAAGAAATGTAGCCTGGAATAATGTACATGTTGGAGGATTGGTCTTTTTTTTTTTGTGGGAACCTCCATCAAGTAAAAAGAAATACTGTACATATAATGTCTGTTTTCTCCAGATTTTCTACCACTTCCTCCAAAAAGCATGATGTGGTTGTCAGAGAGTCAGGGGCCATCTTGTTATGGAAGAAAATCATGAAGTAGCCAGAGACTTGCCTTTATTTTTTTCTTAGACAAATGTAGAGTGATAAAAATGACCCAGATGTGTTGCATCAGATTTTTTTTTAAGCCAAGCATTTTAAATAGTCTGACAAAAACAGAACTTAGTTTATGATGTATTTATTAATGACTTAATTATCACTTTTTCCTTTTATCCATTTCAGCAAAATTCAATGATTACAAATCAACGTGGTCCCCAGATCCCATAGGACCTAATCCAGCTCATCTCTCTACTAAGTTATGGAAAAACCATATTTCCTCAAGAAACACTACAGGGCTGCCACGCCCACCTCCTGGTCTGAGTAATCTGAAAACATCCTCTCCCTGGAGTAGCACAGCGCCCCGCTCACTCAGGGGGTGGGGTACGCAGGATTCAAGGCTTGCCTCTGGTGAATACTTTTTTTAGGATTATTATAAGCCAAAGAAGGGTGTATTAATAGATCAGATAAGAAATTTTTAAGTTTGTTCAATAAAAAACTACCTAATCTATAAAAATCAATTGAAACTTTATTGAGAAACTAGAATGAGAAAAAATCATGAGAATTCTAGAAATAATATGTAGTTGTAAGGAATAAGTATGTATGTGTATTTTTGAAGTAATCTGTGCAATCACACATACGAGTTTTGAAAACATGCGGAAAAAAATATTTTGAATACACACAGGTGCAAATAAAAATGTTTTGGTGGAAGCTCTCCATCAGCATTTAGTACTTTTATTTTAAAAACTGCTGACAAGAACTTTTCCTTGTCTTCCGAAATAATGGAAGCAAATGGATAATACCCAATGCACAGGAACCCCCCCACCCCATCCTCAGGTCAGAGCCCAGCCCTTGCTTGAGCGAATAGAAATTGTACACTACTTTCTGATATTGGATGTTAATATTTATTTTAATTTAATCTAATTTCAGCCCTACTCTTCTTGTTCTTATTCTTTTGCTGTAAGGTAGAAGTACAGAAAGTAAAGAAAACTTGTTTCCATACCTTTTGTGTAATGCTCGTGTGTCTAACCTTCCACTTTCCTTTCCACTGCAGACATTGTGCATTGCTCTTGGCTTTAGTAGCAATAGCTGCTGCAGTGATTTGTTAAGAACAGATCGGCAAGAAAGGATTGAGGAGCCTTGGTCCTTTAACTATTGGGTATTTGAGGTGGGCTTGCCACCAAAATAAGAAAGAAAGAAAGAAAAATTCTTTCAGCTAGCAGTAAAATGTTGTTAATATTGATCTGATTGCTAAATTCCCTGCATGTGATCACTCAGAACAATTGCAGCTAAACAACCAGTCTTTCTTATTGGCAAGTTAAATAGTTCCTATAAATATTAATATGTATTTTGTTTCCAAATTATAAATTAAGATGAATACAAATGCTTGCTGTTTTAATAATTTTGCAGCCTCTACTTGGAGTGATGGTGGTTCTGTACGTCCCAGCTACTGGCTGGTTCTTCACAATCTCACTCCGCAGGTATTTCTACTTTCATCCTCCTTTTTCTTACTAACTCTTGTACAATATTGTATTGTGTTTTTTAAAAGGCCATAGCCGTGTGCTTCAATATGACAATACTTAAAAACCGAAGAAATTATTAAGTGTCAGATTTATCACTGTTATTTCCAGTTCTGCACTCAGTCATAACTGCCAGTTTCTTCCCTCTTTTTTCCTTAGTGAAATTATAGAATATTTCTAATACAGCTGCCAAAAAGTTTTTGAACTTCTGTTAGAATAACTGCCGGTACATGCCTGATTTTTAACTCTTTATTATAACTTTATCTTAGGTAATTCCAACCAGTCACAATTATGCAGATTCCTTCCTTGTATGCATTTAAGAGTCCATGAACTGCCACTCAGTGTGAAAGACTGCTAAAGACCGGCTTAAATTAGGTCTTGTCACATGATCACAATCCAGGCACTTGATGTCTGATTTGTGGTTGCGATGGCACAGCCAGCCACTTTCACACAATTTCCAACATTCCCTGCCAGCTTTCCCCAAGCAAAGTTAATGGGGAAGCTGGGAGGAAGTCACTCCCTTTCTGCTGCTTTTTTGCCTGCCCACACTATAGTGCCTATCCATGGTACCGACCACCATAGTGCAGTACCCGCCTGCCCACCATAGTATCTGCCTAGAGCACATACTCCCCTGCCCACCTGAAGCTCTTATCCGTTTTCTTACTTGCCTGGCACTCCTGCCTCTGTGCTTAACAGCCCATACAATCCTGGGACTGTGACAGTAACAAGGACTGCCCTTGCTAAGCAATGCAGTCATGTGACATCATGCTTTACAGCCACATTATTTAATGACAGAAATTCAGGTCCTAGTTGCTGTTGTAACTCGAGGACTACATATACAATATGCTGCCTGATTGCTTTTTGTTCTGTATATTACTTTTAGTATGTTTGAAGATGAAAAATCCTCAGTCTCTTTATTTTAATAACCTGTCTTTGCTATTCTTTTTAAGATTGATGGGTCAACTTTAAGGACCATCTGCATGCAGCATGGTCCATTGCTGACATTCCATCTCAACCTGACCCAAGGCACCGCCCTTATCCGGTACAGCACCAAGCAGGAGGCAGCTAAGGCCCAGACTGCACTGCACATGTGAGTTTTACAACAATCTACAAACATTCATTGACTTGTTTTGTCAATATATAACATTCCTGGCTCATTTGTTTCATCTATGCATTCTTCAGATATGACTGACAATTGCAGAAGAGTTTATTTTTGAAAACTATTATTTTATGCATTTCTTGGAATAGAGATGGCCCTGGTATGCTGTGCATACTTGAATAGAACAGTGTTTGTAGACAAGAGAGATGGGTGAAACTAACAAGTTAATATTTGGCTTCCTTCTTGATAAAGTTTATCATTCTACAAATGCATTCATCCTCAAGATCACCAATTTAAAATTTAGAAAATTAGCAACACTGAGATTTTAATTGCCATTCATATAGAAGTTTCACTTGAATTAATTGCAAATCAAAATTAATGTTCTAGGTTTTCTCAGATAGGATAATATATTGCTCTTCTCACCACAATTGCAGTTTTAGAAATGCAATAGAATGTTCAAAAGTCACTTAGAACTATGAATTGGGATTTGTAATACTACTTTTTTCATAAATAGTTAGTATTATAGAATCAAAAGAGCCTTACTTTTTATAGAATAAAAACAGCCTTACTTTTAAACGGTTGTCACAGGGCTGTAAAGAGCAACAAATATCCATGATTTTACTGATCTTCTTAATGCAGAATAGTTGAAACATTTGGAACTTTCTCTATGTTTGAAAATTGTTTATCTAGGAAGTGATAAACTCTTAAGCAATATTATAGTATGGAAAATTGGTTGGAAATTTTCCTTCCTCATTAATATAATGAAACATTGGCAGTAGATTCAAAACTAAATGGGATACATCACACACTTTCTAATTAAGTTATAACTACTATTGCACTATTTAGTGATAGTCACTGGCTTAGATGGTATATGCAAGGAATTATGTAATTTAATGAACAGAAACATCTTCATACTTTTTCTGAATAAGGTACTGCACTTAGTTGAACAAGGAATATTGTATCTTGCTTATGTACTTATCAAAGGAAGCTTACTAGTTACTTTAGAAAAAAAATATTAAACTAGATATAGTTTGGTCTAGTTGAATAAAACTATTTTTATGCAATATTTTGAAAAGAAGTAGGGGACTATTTTGTTCTCTGAGGGAACCACTCTGAACTGTAGACAAAGTCCATTTAATGACCTTCTAGTAGTTGATAATTACTGAACAAGCAAACAAATTGTTCTGTTAATGATGTAAATTTTTTAAAAGGCTGAAATAGCATTCTCTATACTAGTTTTGAAATATTTTAGTTACATTTTAATTATACTAAGATAGTTTGAAATTAACAGAAATCCCCTAAGATTTTCAACTATTTGTGTAACAAATAGTCACTTGCTTATTTCCAATTATATTTCCACAGGTGTTTGTTTGTTGTACCGGTAATATAAATATAAGAAACTGTACTTGTACAGAGCAAAATTAAGAAGCATAATACAGGGGTGCTTGGTGCTCTTTGAGCTTGGTTGTTTTCTTGCTTATTTTCTCCAAACTAGGTAACATCATAAAGAGTAAAGTAAAGAGTGAGGTTTGCTCTCAGTTTATATTCTAGTCACTTGCCCCGTCATTGTTGGTGGGGTGGTCTTGGAGATTCTTTGGTTGGGCTGCTTATTGTCAAGTTATAGAAAAGACTAAATATCAAAACACCTCCCCATCAGCAATCAGCACCCAAATGACCATAGATTAACTCCAAGAGTAACATCAGACCAACAATCAAGTAAACAATACCCCAATCAAAGATCTGCCAAACAAGCCAACAGTAAGCAGCCCAGCCAAAGAACTTCTAAGACCACTCTCACCAACACTGTCATTTCAACCCTGAGTTACAAATAATTCTCCTTTATTGGAGCCGTAATACACATGCGGAGACTGACTATCCCACTTCTTCTTTACTTCCTCTTTTATCATTTCTGATGTCAAGGGAACTATTCCATTGACATCCCAACTAAAATCCCTAGTAGTGTATCACATTCCAGAAGACACCTTTATCTGCTGAAGTATCATTTTCTGGATGTAAAACCTGAAATAAAAAGCAAGGTAGAAGAGCTTTTTTTTTTTTTTTTTACAGAAGCATAATGGTCTGTGTCAGAGGTTCCCCAACCTTCTCACCTCAAAATAGCTTAATGTTTCAGTAAGGTTTTTGCAGCACTTAATGGTTCCCAAATAATGTGCTGGGTTACCTGGGGCACTGCAGTGCAGTTTGAGAACAAAATACTTGACAGAAACACCAAATTAAACTAATAGATACTAGGCTTAGTAGTAGCATGATATCCAACTGATGTTGAGTATTATGTTTTCATTGAATATTTAACATATCCTATTTCCTCTTCTAAGTCAATTTTTATTACAGTCACAGACCAGTATTACAAATAAAAGCATTAAAAACAATAATAATAATAAAATAAAAAACAGACAAAATAATATATTACTATGAGTGGTGGATTATCAGTGGGCAGTTAGAATCTGCCTAATTTTGCAATCAGTAGAACAAAATTTAGCCACATTCAAAGAAGCTACTTCACATTGATGTGATGATAGCAGTTGTACATAAAAGAGATCAGTATTTCCTGGGTATTTTATTAGGTGAGTTCATTGCAGTGTCCCAAGATGCATTGGCATGCAGTTTGGAAACTGCAGGTCTGTATAATTATTTTTCTTCTTTCTTTTTTAAAGTAAGGTTTTGAGAAAGGGATTTAAACAAAAATAAATGATGGAACTCCAGCCATTCATATTGTTTATCACAATTGACTTATATGGGAGTAAGTGTGTTATTTTGTTTTGTTTCAAGCAGTGTTCAACATTTTTAGACATGTGAACTCTTGTTTGTTTGTTACTCTTCACTCTACCATTTTGGCTTTTTTTTTATAGGTGTGTTTTGGGAAACACTACCATCCTGGCTGAATTTGCAACAGACGAGGAAGTTAGTCGCTTTCTGGCACAAGCTCAGCCTCCTACTCCTGCAGCAACCCCCAGTGCACCCACAGCAAGCTGGCAGTCTCTTGAGGCAGGACAGAATCAGACAGATCCAGTTGGACCTGCTTTGAATCTTTTTGGTGGGTCAACAGGGCTTGGGCAGTGGAGCAACAGTGGTGGCGGCAGCAGTGGGGGTGACCTTGCTGGTGCTTCATTATGGGGGCCTCCAAATTATTCTTCAAGTTTATGGGGGGTTCAAAGTGTAGAAGATCCCCACAGAATGGGAAGCCCTGCTCCCTTACTACCTGGAGACCTTCTAGGCGGAGGGTCGGATTCAATCTGAACTTAAAACTTTCAACTCTGACCTCGTGACCTTTTTGGAACAGCAGCAGCACTAACGTGACCTTTTCTTTTTTTTCAACTTGCAATAAATACATTTTAAAAGGAAAAAAGAAAATGGAGAGAGAAAAAAGGTGGGTCATTGACAGGACCGTCTGAGCACATAGTTGCCTCCCTTACAACTTCAGTTTTTTCGTTTGGAATATGAATCCAAAAAGAGAACATATCACTCTTGAAATACTTGAATCATGAACGCCAACTTAGAAAGACAATGTGAAGCAAGTACACATACCATTTAAAACTAAACACAAAAAATTTAAAAAAAATTAGTTTCTAGTTTTTCACTTTTTCATGTTATACGGAAGTTGTTGCTAAGAAACATATATACTGAAAAATAGCTTTTTAACTTTGTTTGCACTGGGTGTGTTTCCGTCCTTAGGTCTACTATGTTGGGGGTGGGGTTCAGAAGAATTGGGGTGGGTTGGGAGGGAAAGACTTGACGGAGCCTCACTTTAAAAAACAAAAAAGGAAAAAAAACACTTTGTGATTGGCTGGTTGATATATACCAGTATGTTCTGGCACATGTAACTGCCTGTGTGTGTGTGTATCTGTGTGAGAGTGTATGTCTGCATGATTGTGTGTGTGTGTGTGTGTGTATGTATGTGTGCGCGCGCACATTTCTGTCTTGAAAAGCTGCATTGTTGTTGGTCAGCAACCTATCTGACTAGATTCTTAAACTGAATAATGATGGTGCCTGTTGCAAAAATCAAATTGATCTGTGTTTCAAATCTTATTAGTTGGTGGTATTTTAGCAGGGTATTAAGTGCACTACAAGTTGTGTTCTGACCCTGTTATAAAGCAAAACACTGCCATATCCTAAGGATTTGGTGAGAGGGATGCCAATGTGTGATTTTAGGGTTTCTGGGAAGGGAGAGGGAAAGAGAGAATGTAGAATTTTGTTTTGCCTAGAAGTATATTTTTCTTTAATAAGAGTTATTGGCAGAACCCAAGGTTATTTCTTACGAAAAGGCTTTTCTTCTTTTGGAAACCTTCCAGAAGAAAGAAAGCATCACATTTGTTTGTGACAAAGACCTATACAATGGTTGAAGCTTCTGCAATCCTAAAGAATTCACTCCTGAAGCCTGTATGAAGATTCTTATCCATTCATGGAAAACCCACTAATAATTCAGGCCAAAGTATATTTTCTTGATCTACTGTTATGACAGAGTTACAATGTCAGTAGTTTGCTGGCCTGTCACCTATTGAAAGCACATGCAGCAACTTTTGTTCTCTTTCCCCCATTGTGTTACCTGTGCCAGGCCTAGGTGTATTACAGCACCAGATCATCACTGACAGAAACGTTTACTTAAGAATGTTCTTAAACCAGTGTGTACTTTGAGCATTTTTTTTCTCTGTATTTTTCCATGTATGTCATGCTTAGGGTTTGCTTAGGCGGACATATAACTGGCAAAGACTTCTTTTGTTTATAAAGTATTGCACCTTTATTATTTTTACTTTTCCCTGTACTGTTGCTTTTTATTGTCGGTATTTAAAGAAAGGTGGTGGTGGTTGTTTCTTTGTTTTAAAAAAACAACCATTATAGTAGTACTCCAGGCATGATAGGGGAGACTTATCATTAATTCAAAAGATAGCCAGTGTCTACACTGGGAACAGAATTGCTTATTGTGAAGACAGCTGTAGCAAACATTGCCTTTATAGCAAAGGAGTTTTCAGGATGGATAGAATGGATAAAAACAAGTAGGGAACTCATTGCAAATATTCTTTAAAGTACTAGAACTTGGCTCTGGCTTTTCACTAGGTTTGCATTATACTGAATAAAAAAAGAAGTGCTGCAATATTCTGTACCAGCAAATACATTCATACTCCAGCACTTGGAAGTAGCAGATAATATTGTACAGTTTAAAAACAGAAGAATCTTTCTCCTTCAACAGTTTCATTGAACTATACAGTGGTGTGTCTGGTATATAAATAGAAGTGTTGATAGCAAGTTTAAAACAAACGTTCTTGCATTTATATCAAAAGGGAGATTTGCGAATTAATTTGGAATGTGAATTCTTTGACACAAAAAAGACGAAGGGAGTGCCCACGTTTATATTTGCCTGTTTCACTATCATAGTAAGTAGGTACACATAAGCAGGTGTTATGCATTTAAACTTTAAAATCTGCATATGTAGATCTTCAGCATTTTCCCTTATTTTGCTTTTATTCTACCTTGTTTGTGTAAGCAAGATCATTTTTTTAATCCTGCCAGTTATGTTTCCATTATAGCCCATAAACATGCCTGTTCCTAAAGCAACAATGCTCATTGCTAGACATTAGCTGTTTAAAATCATGCAGGATAAATTAAAAGAAA
The DNA here is from genome assembly GCF_059756535.1 of Pantherophis guttatus. Taxonomy (NCBI): domain Eukaryota; kingdom Metazoa; phylum Chordata; class Lepidosauria; order Squamata; family Colubridae; genus Pantherophis; species Pantherophis guttatus. The sequence continues at coordinate 31,885,184 of NC_142069.1, forward strand.
AAATTAGAAAAACATCAAGGTGCAGCAACTTATGGCCCCCAAGCATTTTCCATATGTGATATGACACACAAGCTGGTTTACTACTGTGTTGTCATTCTTTCCCAACCTGCCTTTTGATCCCTTTACCTGCACTTTGGATTTGTTGAATTCATTACAATATTATGGTGAAAGCCAGGTGCTAGAGCCCCTCTTGTTTACAAGACATAATGAGGGAACTGAAAAAAAAATTAACAAATGAAAAGCTAAAATGTTCTTCCATCACAAGCTTAAAGGGAAAAAAATTAAACATAAAAAGACCAAAAAGTGTGTGTGTGTGTGTGCATGCGCACATATGTGTCTATCTCATAAATATTCACACACACGCACACATATACACACACACTCATATATGTATGTATGTATATCTCAATGAAGATTAACTCTGGGAGCATTTAACAGTGTTTTGAGTTTAACATTTATTTTCCTGCTTTATCTTTGCAAGCATTCTCAGGAATTCTAGGGTAGGAAGCCAGTTTTTGAAGATGGTTTATTTAATCTTTACTTCTCCTAGATAGATGGCTTTTTCTTAAAATTTTACAAGTTCCTGGTCACACAGAAAATGCAAGGTTTTTTTTTCTTTAAGAAAAGCAAAAAATTGAAAAAGAAAACCTGACAGACAAATTCCACTCTTCAAAACTGTGGATCAATTTTTAAGCTACAACTCAATTCTCACATGTAGCAGCAAAAATTCATTGTATTCTTTAAAGTCCAGTTTGTGAGAAGATTTATACTTGTAGAGCTTAATCTCAAGTGGGACGGTATATGCCATTGAATAGGAGAGAGGATTGTGTATGAATGGATTATAATCATCTAGTTATTTCTCAAAGAACATAATCTTCCTCCAAGCACCTTTTTTTTAAAGAAAAAAGAAAAATTTTAAAATAAAAAAATGAAAATGTTACTTGATTATGTAAGTAAGCCACAGATAACAGGAGATGCTGGGAATAAGGGTTAATGCTTCCTGAAATCTGTTTTCAAATTGACAGAATGCTTCAGAAATGCTGCATCTTTATTATGTCCCAGCAGTGAAGCAATTTTAGCATGTGTGTGTTTTAAAAGAGGAGTGACTTTAAGAGAATCCCGTGAAATGTGCATTGTAAAAGATTTGGCTTGCATGATTTTAATACTAATTTTGAAGTTTGCTTTTTAATTTCTCTGCCAGATTTGTGTAAATTATAAAAAGTTTGGAATTTTGGAAGAGATAAATTAGCTGTTGTTGCCAGATACTGATATTCCCATGTTTTAGAATAAGTCTATTGCTGCCATGCTTAGAATGATTAGATTTTAGCTTCCAGTACCAACAGGAAGGGCTTAATTGGCTCGATGCTTTTATGTGGAATAAAATTACAAACCATTTTAGTGCCTTTGTAAAAACATCCATATATCCTACAAAAGGACAAATGCAGTCTAGTCACTCCCAAGGATATAAGTGATCCATTTTCTAAATTGAAATAATTGTTCTGGGCATGCAGAGAAGAAACCTCAAAGGCCTATCATTTTAAGAGTTATATGCACACACATGTATACACACCTGTGTTCGTGTGTTTTTATTGACTAAGGCAGTTTCATCTTTTAAAACTTCTTGTTTTGCAGTATTCTTCATATTCAAAAAACCTACTAGAATGTGTAATGAGAGTAACTCCCCATTACTATTATTCAGATTTCATATGATTTTTAGAGGCAAGTAATAAACACAATGATGGTTTCTCAATGTAGAGAGATAGTAAGGTGTACAGTAGTGTTTGGTAACATCAGTTGTTTTCTATAGCTATTGACTTGTTTCCCTCAAGTTCATATGTAAATGATATATCAACTGGAAAATAGTATGATGGGGCCTGTTGGGTAGTGTGTATGTATGTGTGTGTGTGTGTGTTAATAAGCTATCTGAATACTTAATCAAGTTTTGATTTATTGTTGACAAATTCTTCAAGGACAATTAGTGAACAAATCTAAATTTTTTAGAATATCTAAAATATTGACTGACCATTGCTCAAATTATAAGAGTATACACACAATTATATTACACAAAATATTTTTACCTCCAAGCTATGCATATGAAAGCTGTCAAAATTTTAAAGGTTGATAAACAATATTAAAG